>NC_053024.1:459961959-460076730 GCF_003073215.2 Triticum urartu
CATGTGAGATGCCCAAGGTATCCAGATATGTATCAAGACCAGTGTTCTTGAATTCAGTGCCATTGTCACTTCTGATGTGCTTTATCTTGGCGCCAAAATTGTTCATAGCTCGATTTGCGAAGCGTCTGAAGACATCCTGCACTTCAGTCTTGTAAAGGATTATGTGCACCCAAGTATATCTAGAATAATCATCAACAATTACGAAGCCATAGAGGCATGCAGAAGTAGTAAAAGTTGAGTAGTGAGTGGGACCGAAAAGATCCATGTGAAGCAGTTCGAAGGGTTGAGTAGTGGTCATGATTGTCTTTGAAGGATGTCTTGCCCTTGTCATCTTCCCTGCTTCACAGGCACCGCATAAGTGATCTTTCTTGAACTTGACGCCCTCGATGCCTATGACGTGCTTTTTCTTCGCAAGGGTGTGGAGGTTCCTCATGCCAGCATGCCCAAGCCTTCGATGCCAAAGCCAGCATTCTGAAGCTTTTGCAAGAAGACATACTGCAAGTTGTGGTCCTGCTGAGAAATCTACCACATACAAATCACCTTTCCTATACCCTTCAAACACTAGAGATTTGTCAGATTCCATTAGCACTAGGCAGCGATATTTGCCAAACATTACAATCATATTTAAATCGCAAAGCATTGAGACAGACATTAAGTTGAAGCCAAGGGATTCAACAAGCATGACTTTATCCATGTGTTGATCCTTTGAGATTGCAACTCTACCTAGACCCAATACCTTACTTTTACCAGTGTCAGCGAATGTAATGTGGCTCTTGTCGGATGGACGTAAAGTTGAGTCCATAAGAAGGCTTCTTCTGCCAGTCATGTGATTTGTACACCCACTGTCAATAATCCATTCTGAAGACTTTGAAGTCGCTGGTATCGTACCCTACAGTGCAGTTAGGGGGATAGGCTTCACGAAGAGTGTTGTGAAGCATAAACATTTGATGAACCAGTGGGTTATGAAAACTTAGATCCAGATTAGGACTAATGGGGAGAGTAGCATGCGATTCAGGAACGAAGTACATAATGATGCCATTTGGGCAGTTTATCTTGCGCCCCATAAGATTTTTATGGTCCCCAGCAATAGCATCAGAAGATTTTGTTTTTGTGCTAGAGACCTTTCCCTGCAAAGGAGAGTTAAGCCTTCTTAACCACCCACATCTTCAAGGGTGGCTTAGAAGCTATAAGTCTAAGTGCAGCATCTGAGAATTTTGGCTTTGAAGCCTTAGCAAACAGTCTAGCAGGTGGACAATAATACTCATAGGAATAAGCAGAATAATTTTTGGTCATATGAACATGACGGTTCGATGGACCACTCTCATATTCATATGCCTGAGTATGGTTCCCCTGCAAAACATTTGCGTTAGTGCGACTCAGGTGAGTCCCCTGTTTGTATGAAGCCTTTGGACCATATGAAGCCTTTGGTCTGAGGTTTGTCTTCTTCAAGTGAGGTGTCATGAAGACATTCACAGGAAGATTTTCCAGACATGTTTTCGGAACCCAGATCTTCTTCATAGGCGGTCCATTCCTGCAGTTAGTACCAATGTACCTGGCAAACACTTCACCATTCTGATTCTTAGACAGTTTATAGTTTGCATCAAATGATTCATCAATGATAATTGGGTTAGCACAAGTGAAGCCAGATAAATTGGATGGATCTGCTGAAAGTTCCTTTGCAGTAACCCATGTAGTTTTGGGGTACTGCTCAGGTTTCCAGTAAGAGCCATCTGCATTGATTTTCCTCACGAACCCAACACCCTCTTTCCTAGGGTTTCGGTTCAGTATCTGCTTCTTAAGGACATCACATAATGTTTGATGCCCTTTCAAACTTTTGTACATCCCTGTTTCAAGCAATGTCTTCAACCTAGCATTCTCATCAGCAATAGCAGTGGTATCCTCAGCAGAGGGGTTAGTTACCACATCAACAGTTGAAGATATTGAAACAGTAGTAGCAGTGGAACATTCAGCAACAGAAGCAGCATTATCACGCTCAATGCATTTAAGACATGGTGGTTCAAATCCTTCCTGAGCGGGACTGATCTGTTCAGCGCGAAGTGACTCGTTTTCCTTTTGAAGATCTTCATGAGCCACCCTCAATTTCTCAAGTTCTTGCTTCCTTTGAAGATAATCATAGGAAAGCTTTTCATGAGTTGTTGAGAGTGTATCATGACGATCTTCAAGTTCCTGATACTTAACGTGAAGGTTTTTTATGTCTTCAATTAAGGATTCAGATTGAGTCATTTCAGCACCCAACAGATCATCGCTTCTTTCTAACAATTTTTGAATATGTTCCATAGCTTTCTGTTGTTCAGTTGCAATTTTAGCAAGTGTTTTGTAGCTAGGTTTTGAATCACATTCAGAGTCATCGTCACTAGATGTTTCATAGCGAGTTGTGCGTGTGTTTACCTTGGCACCGCGTGCCATGAAACAGTAGGTAGGAGTGGAGTCGTTCTTGTCATTTGCGTCGGTGTCGGTGATGCAGTCATTGTCTTCAGTATTGAAGATGGACTTGGCGATGTATGTTGTAGCCAGACTCGCAATGCCAGAATCAGATTCCTCCTCAGACTCCACCTCTGCCTCCTCAGATGCGGACTCCTCCTCTGAATCCATCTCCTTTCCAACAAACGCACGTGCCTTGCCAGATGAGCTCTTCTTGTGTGATGAAGACCTTGATGAAGTTTTGGAAGAAGACTTTGAGTATTTCTTCTTCTTCTTGTCGTCAGAATCATATTCCTTGCTCTTCTTCTTCCTTCTGTTCTCATTTTCCCACTGTGGACACTCAGAGATGAAGTGTCCAGTTTTCTTGCACTTGTGACATGTTTTCTTCTTGTAGTCATGAGCAGAAGCTTCATCATTCCTTGAGCTTGATCGTGAAGATTTCCTGAAGCCTTTCTTCTTAGTGAATTTTTGGAACTTCTTCACTAGCATTGCAAGTTCTCTTCCAATGTCTTCAGGATCATCAGAACTGCAGTCAGATTCTTCTTCAGATGAGGAGACAGCTTTTGCCTTCAAGGCTCGAGTTCGCCCATAGTTTGGACCGTAGATATCTCTTTTCTCAGAGAGCTGAAACTCATGTGTGTTGAGCCTCTCAAGTATGTCAGACGGATCGAGTGTCTTGAAATCAGGACGTTCTTGAATCATCAGGGCCAGGATGTCAAACGAACTATCAAGTGATCTCAGCAACGTCTTGACGATTTCATGTTTGGTGATCTCAGTGGCGCCGAGGGCTTGAAGCTCATTTGTGATGTCAGTGAGCCGGTCAAATGTGTGCTGGACATTCTCATTGTCATTTCGCTTGAAGCGGTTGAAGAGATTGCGAAGGACACTGATTCTTTGATCTCTTTGGGTTGAGATGCCTTCATTAACTTTGGAGAGCCAGTCCCAGACCAGTTTGGATGTCTTCAAAGCACTCACACGGCCATACTGTCCTTTGGTCAGATGACCACAGATGATATTCTTAGCAGTAGAGTCCAGTTGAACGAATTTCTTGACATCAGCAGCAGTGACACCTTCTCCAGCCTTGGGAACGCCGTTCTCGACGACATACCATAGGTCGACGTCAATGGCTTCAAGGTGCATGCGCATCTTATTCTTCCAGTAGGGATATTCAGTTCCATCGAAGACGGGGCAAGCAGCGGAGACTTTGATTATCCCTGCAGTCGACATAGCTAAAACTCCAGGCGGTTAAACCGAATCACACAGAACAAGGGAGCACCTTGCTCTGATACCAATTGAAAGTGTGTTATATCGACTAGAGGGGGGTGAATAGGCGATTTTTATGAAAGTCTTCAAAACGTGAGAGTTATGAAGACAAACAGTGAAGATTATGCCTATTACTATGCAGCGGAAGTTAGATTACACTAGGCCAGCCATGGTCATGTATTCAATAGAGTGAAAGCGCAATGACAAACAGCTTCAGTGTAATAAGGATCAGGTAGGAAGAAGTTATGAAGCCAAACAGATCATACATTCATGTTGTGAAGACAAAAGATAAAGCAAGCATGCAATGGCTTCACAATGAATAACTGTAAGCGAAAGGGAGTGAAGATGAAACCAGTGACACGTTGAAGACAATGATTTGTTGGACCAGTTCCAGTTGCTGTGACAACTGTACGTCTGGTTGGAGCGGCTAGGTATTTAAACCAAAGGACACACAGTCCCGGACACCCAGTCAAGGACACTTAGTCCAAGACACCCAGTCCTCACCGTTTTCTCCTTGAGCTAAGGTCACACAGACCTCGCCCAATCACTCAGGTAAGTCTTCAAGGTAGACTCCCAAACCTTCACAGACTTCGTTCACTGGCAATCCACAATTTCTCTTGGATGCTCTGAACGCGACGCCTAACCGTCTGGAGGATGCACAATCCTCAAGTGTAATAAGTCTTCAGATCACACAGACACGAAGACTTAAGTGATGCCCAATTTACTCTGGCTCTGGGTGGTTAGGGCTTTTCTCCTCACTGGGAATTTTTCTTTCAAAGGCTTCGAGGTGGGTTGCTCTCAAACGACTAAAGCCGTGCACTGAAATCTGAGCAGCCCCGTTTATGGTTGTGGGGGGTGGACTATTTATAGCCACTTGGCAACCCGACCTGATCTGTCCGAAATGACCCTGGGTCACTAAGGAACTGACACGTGTACCAACGGTCGAATTTTGAACTCACACGGCAACTTTACTTGGGCTACAAGTAAAGCTGACTTGTCTGACTCTGGACAAGATTTTCTATCAAAGTCTTCGCTCGAAGACATAGGATTTGAATTAGGCATCACTTCAGTCATTCTGACTGGTTCTCTTGGACCCCACTTAACAGTACGGTGATTCCTATGACACAACATAAATGAAATAAAACTACGAAGGTTCTAAGTCTTCGAGTTCCATAAGCTTCACAGGGAGTCTTCTCATGTCATTGTCTTCAATATGAATATCTTCATAAACCACCATTGTCTTCAATGTCTTCGTACATTTTTAGGGGTCATCTCTGGTAATAAAACCGAATCAATGAGGGACTTCTACCTGTGTTTTCCTGCAATTCTCACAAACACGTTAGTCCCTCAACTAGGTTTGTCGTCAATACTCCAAAACCAACTAGGGGTGGCACTAGATGCACTTACACCTTCGCCAGGACTCCCTCGCTCCTCCCCTTTGCCAGGCGGAGGAGGACTCCGTCCCTCCTCCCCTTCGCCAGGCTCCTCCGTCGTCCGCATCCCCGGCGTCCTTCCCCGCCGGCTGTCTGCGCCGCTCCAATCAAGAGCCAGATCCCCTCTTTGGTCGCCCTTCCCCACCGTGATCGGAAGCTCCCTCGCCGCGGTCTGGAGCTACCTCGCCAGCGCTCCACCCCAGAGCTCTAGGCGCCACAGCTCCACCTCCATCCAGACCAACGCAGGCGCCCAGGCGCTCCTCCTCTCCACGCCCAGGGACTCCACTCCATCTCCAGGGACTCCTCCTCTCCAAGTCCGCCCAGGTTGAGGTGAGTTGGAGCTGGGCTCGGCTGCTGCCCAAGCTCTCCTCATCCCAGGTTGTCCTCACCCCAGGCACAGGTTCATCTCCTCTCCCCAGGCTCCACTGCTGTCGCTGGAAACAGCTTGATGATCATACTGCAAACACAAACACACATTTCTCTGTTGAGGATATCATCTCCAGGAGTACATAGATATGCTGTCATCAGAACCATATTGTCTTGATTACTGCAAACATACTGTCATCAGAAACACACTGGGGACAGTATTTGAGTCCCTAGTATACTGAAGATCTACTCCTGACGATAGATATGTTAAAGTAGTCATCAGGACTAGGAGTGATTTTTTTTATATCCTCAAGTTGATCAAGATATGCAGACAAAGAGAGTACTGCAAGAGAATAGTGCCTAATTCTCAAATGCTCTTGGAGATCAGATTGTCTAGAAATAATTAAATGATCATTTGGGTACTGACAAAGATATGCTGTACCACTGACTTGGAGTACACTGAAGATGATTGAAATAATTAAATGTACTGAAATTGCAGTACCATTTTGCTTTTTTACTCCAACAATTTGCATCATGCTGATATGTATATCTACGAGTGGAGTAAGGGATTACTTACTCTGCTTAAGAGGAAAGCAGACCCATGTCTTGTTTAGACTCGTGTATATTTGGCCACCTGAAAATCAGACTCGTGTGTATCATTCAGCAGTTCTACCCTGCATCGACTGTTCACTGCAAAAAGCCAAAAATAGCAGCATTAATAATCTGCATCCATACATCATGTTAGTTCATCAGTAACTGATCTAAGCCATCATGTTAGTTCCTTCCCTCCTCTTTGCCAAAAACGCAAATCTCCACTGCTACTGTTGCGTCACAAAAGCAGTGTGTTAGTTTCCGCCAAAGGAGCGTGACAAACTTGTGTAAATTCTACCATTATGCTTCAGGATGTAACTTGTGCAATTCTTCAGGATGTAACTTGTGCAATTCTACTCTTCTTCTAAACAAAACAGAGCAGCTTTCTTGCAATAAGGTGATCTTATACTCCGAAGAAACTGAACATAGTTGACGCTTCTTGACAATTTTTTAAAACTGAACATAAACTGATTACAGTTAATATAGAGCAAAATAGTAGCACCGATAAATAGAAGAAGAAGAAGAAGAAATAGTGCAATGAAAATTAACTACTTTCAAAACTCTCCAATATATATCTACTCAAGTAAGGGGCCAACTGACTAACTTTCTGAACTGAGATACAACACTACAAGAAATATGTCAACTAGTGACCTTCTGTCAGTGACCCTGGAAGAATTGGTCATAGATCTATGACCATTTGAGACCAATTGGTCAAAAGCTGTTCGAGGGGCTCCAAACCCTAAACTATAACGACCATTTTGGTCAGAAAGCTCGTAATTTCCTTACACGAAATGGTCATAAAGCAGATAGCACTGGTCTGCTGCCTTATTTCTAGCTGATCATGACCAATATAGATGGTCATAACCTTGTAAATTATGGTGGGTTGCTATGAATAGGCGCCACCTCATCAGTTTTGCCTATGTGTCATGCCCATGTGGCAGTTTTTGCCTTAGGTTGTGAAGCAACCTATATTTCTGTCATTCCCAAAATTCCCAAAAAAATCTCATAAATTCTTTGGGTCATATCTTCATCAAATATGTAAAAATCCTTCCTTGCCTAGTTCAAAACTAATTCAACAATATTCATTTTCCTATTCTCTTCACAACAGCACTTTATGAAGGGAGTGCTATTTATATATTCTTGATTGCCCTTGGAATTTTTGGGCACTCTTTCCTATCCAAATCATTACCGCATGATAAAATTCAGCTCCATTTGCCTAGCAAATCTTCCTCGGCAAATTTCCAAAGTTTTTGTCCACCTAGAAGCATTGTGAAGGAAGTACCTTTTTTATATCTCGAAATGACATGAAATTTATACAGTTCCTTCATATGCCCAAATTATCACCCTCCTCAAAATTGCATCTCAGTCAAATCATCTATGTGAGCCCAGGTTCAATTTATATTTTATGGCCAAATTGGCACGTTGCAAAGCCAGTGTTATATAGACCCCTCCTATTACCCTCAAACTTTTCGGGCACTCTTCCATACCCAAATCATTGCCACATGATAATATTCAGCTCAATTTTCCTAGTAAATCTTTCTCAGGAAATTTCCGAAGTTTCTACCTCGAGAGAAGCTTTGTGAAGTAAGTACTAGCTAGGCTTACCCAAATGATCTGAAAATTTACCAGCGTATGACCATACCTATGTAACTTACCTACACTAATTTTTAGCTTATTTCATTCATCCAATCTCTCTCACTAGTTTTCCCAAGTTTTTATCCATAGAAGAGCATTGTGAAGTAAGTACTACTTTGGCATGTCCAAATGGTATCAATTTTCTACAATGCTTTCCTATGCCCAAATAACCATCCTCCACCAAATTTCAGCTCAATCCATTCATTATTTTGAGCCCAGCTTCAACATTCATATTTTTGTCCAGTGTGGTACTTTGCAAAGCAAGTACCACCTAGGATCCTCCTTTTGAGCTAAAAATTTGTGAAGACATTCTCCTTAGCAGATGATCATCCTCAGCAAAAACTCACGCCCATTGGCCATGTGCATTTCCCGTACCGCTAATCAAACACTTGGCTGCTAATTCATGTTTGAGCATCGATCGGTCTCCTCGTGAGAATCTTATGTTGTGATTTTCTTCCTAGAACCTACCTGGGGAGTGTCCAACCCACTAGACATGCCTAGGCTTCCCAGAACACATGGCAAAGCCACGGTCACGCGGTGACCACGCGGCGGGCATGCGAGTTTACGCGCTCTAGAGTTGGGGGCCTCGGCCACCGCCCAAACCTCGACGTATCGCCACCAAACCATGTATTTATGATTAAATAGGTACTTATATAACTATAAATGATTTTTGTAAAAAATAAATAGTAAACTATGAGGCAGTTGCAGTTCAAATTTGACCCGCTTTCAAATGAATCGGCGGGAATTTGTCTTTTTCACCAGAGGTGGATCAAAACTTTTGACACTCAACCATTTTGTTAATTGTGCATTAAATATGGCCTAGTATTTTAGAAAATTGATTTGGTCCAATTTTGCAACAAATATATGGTAGGTCCTTCACAAAAAAACTCATTTCAGGCACTCGGAAAATGGAGAATGTATTTTCCGTGCAAAGAAAATGAAAACTCCCTTAGGCAACATTGTTTGGAATTCCAAGATGCACCCTTGTGTACAATATGATATCATTTGAACAAACTATGCCAAGAATGTGGCCATAAGATTGATCATTTGGCTTGAAAGTCATGAATCTTCACGCATGATAGCTCATTTCTGAGAACACTTTTCAAAAATAATTATCATATTACAAGTTTATTATTTTTGCTGGTAACTTGGACACATATGATGACACAATGCGGAGGTTTTCCGATTTTTTTTTGAATTTTTTATGCCCGTTTCAAAATGCGGTTAAAACGGCGGGCTTGACCGTTCCTAGCTAGTGGTTGAATCTTGGAATTTTTTTGGTGTTTCTCTGATTAAATAGATACTTATGTACCTAGAAATTATTTTTAAAAAAATTAAAGAGCAAACTATGTGGCAGCTGCAGTTCAAATTTGACCCGCTTCTAGCTGAATGGGCGGGAATTTGTCTTTTTCATGAGAGGTGGATCAAAACCTTTTACACCCAACCATTTGGTCAATTGTGCATTAAATATGTCCTAATATTTTATAAAATTGATTTGGTACAATTTTGCAACAAATATATGATAGGTCCTTCACAAAAAAACCTCATTTCGGGCACTTGAAAAACAGAAAATGAATTTTCCGTGCAAAGAAAATGAAAACTCCCTTAGGCAACATTGTTTGGAATTCCAAGATGCACCCTTGTGAACAATATGAGATCATTTGAACAAACTATGGCATGAATGTGGCCATAAGATTGATCATTTGGCTTGAAAGCCATGAATCTTCACGCATGATAGCTCATTTCTGAGAACACTTTTTTAAAATAATTACCGTATTACAAATTTATTATTTTTTCTGGTAACTTGGACACATATGATGACACAATGCGGAGGTTTCCTGATTTTTTGATGTTTTTTGAATTTTTTCTGCCCGTTTCAGAATGCGGTCAAAACGGCGGCCTTGACCGTTCCTAGCTAGTGGTTGAATCTTGGAATTTTTTTGGTGTTTCTCTGATTAAATAGATACTTATGTACCTAGAAATGATTTTTGAAAAAATTAAAGAGCAAACTATGTGGTAGCTGCAGTTCAAATTTGACCCGCTTCTAGCTGAATCGGCGGGAATTTGTCTTTTTCATGAGAGGTGGATCAAAACCTTTTACACCCAACCATTTGGTCAATTGTGCATTAAATATGTCCTAATATTTTATAAAATTGATTTGGTACAATTTTGCAACAAATATATGATAGGTCCTTCACAAAAAAATCTCATTTCGGGCACTCGAAAAATAGAAAATGAATTTTCCGTGCAAAGAAAATGAAAATTCCCTTAGGCAACATTGTTTGGAATTCCAAGATGCACCCTTGTGCACAATATGAGATCATTTGAACAAACTATGGCATGAATGTGGCCATAAGATTGATCATTTGGCTTGAAAGCCATGAATCTTCACGCATGATAGCTCATTTCTGAGAACACTTTTTTAAAACAATTACCGTATTACAAGTTTATTATTTTTTCTGGTAACTTGGACACATATGATGACACAATGCGGAGGTTTCCCGGTTTTTTGATGTTTTTTGAATTTTTTATGCCCGTTTCAGAATGCGGTCAAAACGGCGGGCTTGACCGTTCCTAGCTAGTGGTTGAATCTTGGAATTTTTTTGGTGTTTCTCTGATTAAATAGATACTTATGTACCTAGAAATGATTTTTGAAAAAATTAAAGAGCAAACTATGTGGCAGGTGCAGTTCAAATTTGACCCGCTTCCAGCTGAATCGGCGGGAATTTGTCTTTTTCACGAGAGGTGGATCAAAACTTTTTACACCCAACCATTTGGTCAATTGTGAATTAAATATGTCCTAATATTTTATAAAATTGATTTGGTACAATTTTGCAACAAATATATGATAGGTCCTTCACACAAAAAAACCTCATTTCGGGCACTCGAAAAATAGAAAATAAATTTTCCGTGCAAAGAAAATGAAAACTCCCTTAGGCAAGATTGTTTGGAATTCCAAGATGCACCCTTGTGCACAATATGAGATCATTTGAACAAACTATGCCATGAATGTGGCCATAAGATTGATCATTTGGCTTGAAAGCCATGAATCTTCACGCGTGATAGCTCATTTCTGAGAACACTTTTTTAAAACAATTACCGTATTACAAGTTTATTATTTTTCCTGAAAACTTGGTCACATATGATGACACAATGAGAAGGTTTCCCAATTTTTTGATTTTTTTTAAATTTTTTATGCCCGTTTCAAAATGCGGTCAAAACGGCGGGAATGACCGTTCCTAGCTAGTGGTTGAATCTTGCAAAACTTTTGATGTTTTTGTGATTAAATAGATACTTATGTATCTAGAAATGAGTTTTGGAAAAAATAAAGAGCAAACTATGAGGCAGCTCCAGTTCAAATTTGACCCGCTTCCGGCTGAATCAGCGGAAATTTGTCTTTTTCACCAGAGGTGGATCAAATTTTTTGACACCCAACCATTTGGTCAATTGTGCATTAAATATGGCCTAGTATTTTATAAAATTGATTTGGTCCAATTTTGCAACAAATATATGGTAGGTCCTTTACAAAAAGAACTCATTTTGGGCACTCAAAAAATGGAAAATGAAATTTTCGTGCAAAGAAAATAAAAATTTCCTTAGGCAACATTGTTTGCCATTTCAAGATACACCCTTGTGCACAATATTAGATCATTTGAACAAACTATATCATGAATGTGGCCCGTGTCAAAATGCGGTGAAAACATTGTTTGCCATTCCAATGTTGAATCATTTGTCTCCATCAGAGGAGATGAGAAGTAACATTTGCAATCAGTATCCCTTAACTAGTGATTGAAAGAAAAATCAAGCTGTGATTCACTTTCATCACTTCACCATGTCTCCTTAGGTTGGCTCAAGAACAGATAGCGTTTTTGCGTGAGCACTATATCACGCGCAACGCGAGATTGAAGCAACCCTCGCTTGGAGGATTTCCTGTGAGCTACAGTGTTGGTTCAGCCCATGTTCTTGCATAGCTCGCTCGATCGCCGTTGGTTTATGCTGTTTGCTTTGGTTTCCTCCGGTTTTTTTCTTTTCGTCTTTTATTCTGGTTTTTTCTTTTTGTAACTTATTGTTTTATCTTTTGGTTTTTTGTTTCGGCGCCTTTTTTCGTTCTATACTTTCATTGTTTTTCACCATTTTTCGTTTCTTTCTCGGTTTTTATTGTTCTTACATTTCTTTTTTTCTCCTTTTCCAGACCGAACCCTACCTTAGCGTCTCATCCCCACCCACCAAGTCTTTATCCGCGGTGAAAGGAGTGGTTTAATTCGATGCAAGGTGCAAACGAGCTTTTCTTGGTTTTTTGTTTCTTTCTCCGTTTTCAATGTTTTTTTGTTTCCTATTTTAGTTTATTTTTATCTGTTTTTTCTTTCTTTCTTAGTTCTCATCAGTTTTTTTCATTTTTCTCCGGTTCTATTTGTCTTCATTTTCTCAGGGATTTTCACAGTTTTCTTTGGCTTTTCAGCTTTTCTTCGTTTTTGTGGTGTTTCATTCTTCCGTTTCTTCTGTTCTTAACGCTTTTATTGTTTTCCAATTTCTTCAGCACATGACTACATTTTTCATACACGTTTATACATTTTATGTATACATTAGGAATATTTCTTATATATGTTTCACATTTTTCAAATACAGGACTTTCATTTAAAAAATTATGTTCGATGACCAATTTTATCATACACATTGTACATTTCTAGTATATATGAGCAACTATTTTTCAATACATGTTGTACATTTTTTTAATATATGATTAACATTTTTTAGACACAATTAGCAATTTTATACATGATTATTTATTTATTTATTTATTATGTTTTACGTTAATTTTTCTAATACACAACCAACATTTTTTTCTATATGTTTTATATTTTTAAACAGATGATTAACATTTTTACAAATATTTGTGGTTGGTGACTACTTTTTGATACACATTGTCCTTTTTTGGTATATCAGTACCATTTTTCTATACATGGTTAAAAACTTTAAATATATTATTAACATTTTCTTGATACATGGATAACAATTTCATGTTACAAGGGCAACATTATTTTTGAATTTTTTTTGTTTGTACGTTGAATTTTTTAATACAAGTTCTACATTTTTTCTGTACATCAGGAATATTTTTTATATACGTTTAACATTTTTTAAATAGATGCTTTACTTTTTTCACATTTTTTCTCTTTGAAGGGTAATTTGTTTTCATACGCACTTTACCTTTTTCATACATATGATGAAAGAGTTTTAAAATACTTGATTAATCAGTTGTCAAATGCCCGATTAACACTTTCAGAATATATGATTATCTTTTTTCATAGGTATTTTTTATTTTTGTATACATTTTTGCATACACGAAAACTTTTTTGGTCGATACACATTTAAGATTTTACATATGGTAGATTAACATTTTTCAAAAAAATTATACATAGTGTTTTTGTAATATATATTTAGAATATTTGGAAGCATGAAAAGCATAAAAAATAAAGCAAAAACAAGAAAAAGTAAGAGAAAACAAGAAAAAAACGAGGTTGCAGTGTCCCACGAGCTATGCCGGTCCAGTCTCACGCTCCCCCAGGCAAGGCTGCCCTACATCTCGCGTCAAGCGAGACATAGTTTTTTTTTTCACTCCCTAGTTTTTGCATCGACGAGACATAGTTGCGCCCCTGTTTTTGCGGCGCAATGCTCATCAATGGGGGCACACAGGTACACGCCTACAAGGAGAGGCAAGCTCATCCCTAAGGGATCTCAACTCCATCCCATCACCATCGTTCACTCATTTCTTTTTCCTGCTAAATGAAGTCATATTTCTTGTTAAGCACCTCTTCTTTATTTTTTATGATTTTCCATAGCACATAAATGCTGCGAGAATGTAGAAATTATTTCCTAAATTAATGTTATACTTGTGCTTATGTTATCGTGCTTCAAGTGGGAGATCCTCCGGCTGATGACAACAAATGACCCATAAAGACAGCGGCTCGTCATGGCTCCTTCTAGCGGTGACAATATCATTCGGTGGTCCATAAACCTTAATATAATTTTTATTATGTTTGAGGTGCTTTATACTTTCGGTAAATCTTTACAATAGATTTGATCCTTTCCGCAATAAATAAATAAATTATTGCATGCTCCATGAAGTAGGGGCTTCATCTATGCCTCGGTTTTAGCAAGGCAGCGCCCGCGTAGCCTGCAGCGAGCGTTGTATTGTGACAGGCCCAGAGCGACGGTAGCTAGCTCGATACAACATCAAATTTTTTGGAGTGTTTTCTTCTTACAGTCTTCTTCTATTTTCACTATTTTCTAAGAAAGATAAAAAAAATATTTATACTTTTTTACGAAGTACTTCAATAAATGTTTGTACTTTTAAAATTTTGTTCTTGATATTTAAAGAAATTATTCGTGCCATTCAAAAACAAATGTCATGATATTTAAAGAAATGTTCACACGTGGAAAAAAACTGCTCATGACAATATTAAAAAATGTTTGAATCTGTGAATCTGTCTTTGCAATTTAAAAAAATGTTTGTGACATATATAAAAATTCACTGTGTATTTAATAAATCCTCATAAGTCTAAAGAATTTGTTCATACAAATTTTGAAAAATGTTTGTGACATACAAAAAATGATCGCCATGTATTAAAAAAAAGGTCACCGTGAATTTACGAAAATGTTCAATGTGCATTTGACGACTATTCAACATGCATCGGTTGGAAGGCAACCAATTAATACCCGCTATTTTAGACTTGCCAACAGTTGTTTTCAGCACACTTACCAATAGTATATGAGATGTATCATGTGAAAATTATATCATTGGAAGCTCCTTTCACGTACGAATTTGACGGTATGCTTTGTGTAACTTGCATGTCATATATTATTGCTCTAACATGTGGTCAAAGTTAGCCTCGAAAAATGTATTAAACCCTATATAGATGGATAGAGGAAGTAACATTGATGCCAGAAAACATTCGTAAAAAAAAGCATTGATGCCAAAAAAATTACTAACATTGTATCGCACGGCACGCCACTTTGTACAGTTACGGTTTTGTGCTCCGCGTGCCTGCGACGAGCTCTGTTCCTGGGCTGGCCACTCTTCCTCTTGGGCGCCCAGCAACGTACTGTACCACTGCTCCCACGCATGCATGAGCATTGATGCATCCATTGCCGAAGCAAGCGCGCGGGTTGATGACGCATGCCCACCATGCGCCGAGCATACTGCACATATCCATGCGTGGCGATTGGCTCGATGGTCCAGCCCTCCCCGTGTTACCGTACGTACTGTCACCTCCTGACCTGAGGTGGCTGTGCACGAGCCGTGCAGAGTGACAGACACTCGCCACGCATTCGCGGCTGGTGGGTGACCTTGTTCGAGTCAAACAGGGCGCCAGCTTGCCTGCATTGCATGTGCCTATTCCAAGCACCAAGCACGCACGCCACCACGGCCGGTCGCGAGATTCCAATCAGCCCGGGTGCGTGCGTGCGTGCGTGCGTCGATCATCATCATCCGATCCAGATCCACGCACACACGTGTGGAGCCCCCCTCGCACACGTACGTACACCCAGACCCAGTCATGGCGCATGTCCCGCCCTGCACGTGCCACGCCAGGTTAGCTGTCGGTGGGAGCAGAGGCCCGGCTGTTGCGGCCTGACGATATGAAACGAAACCCTAACTAATCGGTACTCTTCCCACTGTCATCCAATCAAATGATCCAACCCCGCCCGATCTATAGTACGTAGGAGTAGCTAAGAGGAAACCGCGGCGGCTAACAAAGGTTCGAGGAGAGGACAAAGCCAATTTTCATCTTTTATATACGGATTGATGCTCGTCTTGTCGCAGAAAGCATCATTATGCATGCACGGCACGGTACTACTACTCCAATATGACAAAAATCATCATGCATCTGACGGGAGTTGCTCTACCTTTTGACCGGGAGATCAGCGCTCATTGGCCATGGCCACCTCATTTACGTAGTCAGATGGGGGGTGTTGAACAAACCAGGCATCTAACGGTCGTAAAGATGACAAAAAGAAATGCACACCTCCATCTAGTTGGGCTGCTACCACTAAGTACGTAGTTTAATATAACACCAGCGTTTGCACAGTAGTTGCCATAACATAGTACTCTCTGTGTGCGTGTGTGGTGTCAGTGGGGTGGATCTCATCTTGCCTCCTCTCTTCTCCTGGTTGTCAGTCAGTTGGCCGTGCGCTGTTGCAGGGTTTGACCAGATGATGATCAAAGCTACGGAGGGGGCAGGAGGTGCGCGCATGTGCCGATTATGATTCAATAGCCCTGTGCCGAGCGCTACCTGCTTCTGCTGCTACGAGTACCATGAAAAGGCCGCGACCACCTTCGTCGTGCACGACTGCAGGCAGATTGCTGCGTGCGGCCATTACCTCTCGATCGCACCCGCCCACCCACGGGTTTGCGCCATTTTCAGTCTTTGACGACGCACCAAAAAATTCTGCTACGTCTTTTCTCACGCTATACTATATAGCTGCTCCGTCCCGTCGATCGTAAATCAGGTAGCGGTACACTACCTACCGGTCGTTGCGCGATCGATATCATATGCCAGGATTAGCGTAGCTTTTTAGCCGTGGGAAGCACGGATTCTCTCCATTCTTAACTTCATGAGCATCACGCCGGGAAAACATTCCATCGTCTAGTACGTATGTACTCCTGCTATGCATGCACTTCATACATACGTACAGCATGATTCAGACAGCAAGCCAGATCAAGTGTCCCTGCCTTCCTTGTAGTTGTAGCCCAACATCAAAACGACGCTAGGAGTTGCCTCTTCCAGGCATCCATATATACTCCCCGGCCATGAATTAATTAACGTGGACACATCTCATTCCATCGTTTGCTCCAAAGTCCAAATCCTCCTGCTAGCATCAATGCACAACAAAAAAGTTAGTGTACAAAGAAACCTGCTGATGCATGCATCATGTGTACAACGTACGATGTACTTGGAGCGTACGGTCAAGCCGTATGGACGCTAGATCTGTTGAAATGGTCCGTACAAGTACAGCCCAGCACGGCTAGTAGTCCAATATAATGCCGGTTTCATGCGTCTTGTCCTGTCACCATTTCTTGGCCAAGAAAAACAATGGCACGCCGGCCACATAGGATAAGGTTAAAACGGTTTACCGGCTCTCGAGGCCATTTGACTGCAAAGCCAAGCAGCGATCATATCTTGTTACTGTACGTGCACAATTGCTTTCCAGACGCCAATTGGCAATTACACTGGTTCATACTACTATACTGCTAGCCCCCGATCATGCTGATCCATGCATTGGGAATTTGGATATCTATGCTATACCGTGCCAGCTTGCTAGCTGGAGTTGGAGCTACCAAACTACTACTCCATGCCACATGTGCACAAAACCAGCTCGAAAATTATAGTGGCTCGGAGACGCGTCAGAGTCACGCACCGGCAGATTCGAGCAGCCCCTTGTATTCAAATCCAGCTTGTGGTTTCGGTACTCGCCGAGAGGCGTCGTACGCGAAAGGCCAACACGTCTGACGAAAAACCAGGAAGCACTTGTGAGATCTGTATTAACATAAATATGAGCTGAAGCCTGAAGAAGAGATATCCTAGTCGTCGTCACTGAGACCGGCAACGGCGAGAATTTTATTAAGCTGCATGCAGGTCTCGGAAGGCAGACCACGCTGAACCGCCGGCAGATCGAGGCGAGGCCAGTGCACGCGTACAGCTGGGTGCGCGCGAGTTGGCGATAGACTAGTGGAGGTGGAGGTGGTAGGAGAGGGGATGCGAATGAGATGCGACGACTATGTGTGGAGAGACAGGTCATGTGCCGGTGCGGAGTCTGAGGCGCCCGGTCCGGGCTGCTGCCTGGGCTTGTTCCCATACCCCATTATCTTCTCGGAATCGCCCGTTGTTCATTCATGGGAATCAGATGGTAGCTTTAATGTGTCTACTGTCTACCGTCTAGGATCTACTCCTTCCGTTTCCAATTACTTATCACATGTATGGATGTATCTAGATATATTTTAGTTCTAGATACATCCATTTCTACGACAAGTAATTTAGAACGGAGGAAGTAGCTTCTGCATGTAGTACGGTCGGCACAGATGGGCTATAGCTTGCGTGCAGGCACATGCCACGCAGGCCAGGCCAGGCGGCAAAATTGATAAATTTGACCTATGGACAAAATCAAATCACAAAATGAACTGCCCATGAAACTGTTTCATGCGGCTGACCTTTTTGTGTGACGCCCGACACGAAGGCGTCACACTATACCGTGCAACGCATCACAGATAGGCGCTACACGCCTGGCCAGCGTCGCACCCGTGTGATCCAAAAATTACTAAGTCGGTGTGCAGCGCCTGAGAGTTAGGCGCCACACTATACAGTGTAGCGCCTACCTTCTAGACGTTGCACTAGTGGTTGCTTCATTTTATAGTGCAACCACTAGTGCAGCGCCTGAGAGCTAGGCGCCACACTATACAGTGCAGCGCCTAGCTCTTAGGCTCTGCACAATGACTTAACAATTTTTAGGCAATCTGGGGTGCAACGCTGGCCAGGCATGTAGCGCCTATCTGTGAGGCGTTGCACAATATAGTGTAGCGCCTTTGTGTCGGGCGTCACACAAAAAGGTCAGCCGCGTGAAATAGTTTCACGGACAGTTCATTCTGTGATTTGATTCGTCCATAGATTAAATTTATCAAATTTGTCATGCCAGGCTCCAACGTGTGCAGCTGGAAATAACCGACGACCCCCGAGTGCAATGAGGTGGTATCTTTGGTGTGGGCCCGTTGTACCATGGGCTGGCGAAGAAAAACCTCCACACTCGCCGAAAGCAAGCTGGAAAAAATTGTTGATGGAGCTTTCCTAGAGGGAACTAAAACAATTGGCCGTCACTTTGGGAACTGGTCATGCATGCTTGATGGGGACTCAAAAGGCCAAAAAGTACTCAAACTGGCAATTGCGCAACTGTTAAGGTTAGGAATAAAAACAGTAGCACTAGCTAAACATCCTTAGAGCTTTGATTATTTAGAAAGAAAGAAATATTATTAGGGTTCAACAGAGTCCACGACGCACTGAACATGCCACTTGATTTGACCTCACAACTAGCTTCAACAGATGCCTGCCAAAGGCGCCACTCCGTCCATCAACCCATCCATCCCTGATAGGCTGATGGAAGAGAAAACTTGATAGGAGAAGGGGGTTGGCGCGCTCAAAGCTCGTCACCTGCCGCGCGCTGCACGTCAACTAAGCTGTCCATCAAGGACGGCCATCACGCAGCTCAGCTGCATGCATGCATGCCCGCCTTGTTTCATTCCGGCCTCCCTCCCTCCCTCCCTCGTACCGCCGCGAGAGGGACTGCCACTAACCACGGACGGGCGTGCATGCGTGCGTGCCTGCGTGCGCACGAGCGTCTTTAATTCCGAACGACGCCAACACCAACCGATTGAATCGGATCAGTGGCCACGATAATGATTTTGTCCTGGCTGCCCCCGCCCACGCGCGCGCACGGCTGGGCAGTGGGCACAGCTCGCCGTGCAGCGGGTCGCCGTGAGCAGTGATCTGATCGCGCTCTGATGGCGCCGGCCAATGCCGCTGTCCGCGCAATGTGCGCGGCCGACGGCGACCGCTGCGCCGGGACACGGCGGCAGCGGCGCTTTCCGCCGGGGCCGCGTGCTCCCTCTGGAGCGCGGCCGCGACGGCGACGCGGATTGCTCCGTCCCAACCATACGTGACCGCGATGTAAAGCAGCAGCGCGCACGCATGCATGCATGAATCTTCGCCGTTTCTTGTCAAGAACCCAAAGCTTACTTGATTGAACGGTTACGTATTGTCTTTGTTTTGTTGTTACGTGTACAATAAACACACATCGGTTGTGAATTAATTCGCGCGTGGTCGACATCCTGGTTATGTTGCCCGATGGATGCATGGCCGCACGGTCCATCAGCGCCTCGTACTGTCGACTGTTGTAGACCACCACGAAAATGTGGGTACACGGATGTTTCTGTGCTTCCGGCTGAGTTTGGTCCCTCTTGCTGGGCCACGATCTAGGGCAGTCTTTCACCAGGGTTCAGGAATGCCAAAACTTTCGATCTTTCAGTTTGCTGTCGGGGAATTAACCAGGCAAGACGCGGATATTTGGCCGGAATACCATACTAATCCAAGCAATCAAGGACCAATAGTGCAACGCCGAGGTCAATCAACTAGTTGAAAGAATCCTCACGAACGAACGGTATGATTACCTTTGCCACAACCACCGTTAGTTTCCGGAGAAACATGAGATAGAATATAGTATGACCTAATCATGGCCTGTGATGGTGAAAAGTTCCAAATGCACTCAAGGGAAAAAGGGAAAAGAAACATCTTGATGCTTAAATATTGGCCATTGTCATCTTGCGTGTAACCTATTGCCCCCAACACTTAGCCCATGCCTGCTTGTCTCTTGTGGCTGAATTTCATAAGCACCTCGCTCCCACTCACAAAAGAAGCAAGCTAGGGCCCCCCCTCCAGAAAAGAGAACAAAAGCAAGGGCAGGTGACACGATTACAATTCAAGAATGGTTCCACACGGATATGATTATTATTAGTAACTAAAGAAGCTGCATTACATTATAATTTCTTGAGGGCCGCCAATTAATCATGCACATCAATCATATTAGTGGACCAGACTTTCTATTAGGATTACTAAAACCATATGGAGAGAAAATAGTCTATCTTCACATGAAATAGTAACAGAGATTGGACGTACCTGAGCTAGATGCTCTAAAAGGAAATGGACTTAGCAAATCCGCCTCCTCAAACGCCCACGGACGCGTCCGCGGACAGTGACCGATCACCAAAAATGCATTCCTCATTTAGATACCTTAAATTAGAAATCTCAAATCCGTATTATTACATGCAACGTGAAACCTAATCTAAATGGAGCTTGTCCGGTTCCGTTCTTCGCTCGCCCGACTCCGCCCTGGCCATGTCCAGCGGCCGGTTGCGCTCCTTAGAGTGTTGGTCCGGTCGCCGGTAAGGTAGGGTTATCATGGGACACGAGCTGGCTCACGAGACTCAAGGCCCCGCTGTCTTCCATACCCTACTCTTCATCGTCAGAGACCGGAACCCGAACGGTGCCGATGGACGTCAGATCGATGACGGATCTGTCCGGGGACAAGCCGCCGACGCCCACAATGATGCAGTTGCGGCGTCCAGACTGATGGGCCATACGGGGCATCGGAGAATGCGACTCCGCCTCGCCGACGTCCGTAGCCGCGAGGGCTACCGCCGCCTCCCGCGTCTGGCTCCTTGCACGGTGGGCACGTCGTGCCATGGCCTCGTGGGACGATGGTACGTCTCGAATATCGGCACACTACTGAAGGGGTTACACGTCCGCCAGCGCGTTTGGACGCCAGACGGACCACACGACCTCCGGCAAGGCAGCTACGGCCGGCCTAGCGCTGGATCCATGCGCCATTTGGGCGGGCACAATGGATTTCCAACGGATGGAGTATGAGCGCAGCCGTGCACGGGCCTCCTCCCGGGACACGCGGAGCGCAAGCCGAACGTCCATCTCCTTCTCGGGGCCGCGTGGGATGAGTTCGGGGTCGACGGATCTGAAGATGAAGGACTCAAATCCGCTGCCATGCCGGATACAAGTTTGGGTGGCGGAGGGGAGGGGGGGGGAGGGAGGGTGAAGTACCTAGGGTTTGGTCCGCGAGCGGATGGGAAGGATTTTATGTGGGGTCGGGTGGGTTAGCGTGGGCCGGATCCAACGTAGCGGGCGTGCCAGGGCGCGTCCGGGCGCCCCATATCCACCCTATATATGAGCTTGATATGAAAGGTGTCGGTCAGCCCCGGATGTTTGAGGCCCATTTGAAAAGCCCGTCTGGATAAAAGATCATGACCGGGACAGTGATCGAACGGTTCGCCCGAGCGATGAGGCGGATTTGAGGCGCCCAGCTGTAGTTGCTTTTAGATTCGAGAACATCTATTGCATCTTAACGATTATACTATATGCCCTACGCAGGCGTGATTATACATGTTAATTAAGGGGGGTGAAGTTGTTGTTTTTAAGAGGAAGAAGTAAAAGAGGAGGTAAACGAAGTGGGCTTTTGCTGCGTTTGGGAGTACAGCTAGGCTCGTTGTCTAGTCGCGTCTGATAGATGAAGGTCGGACAGAGGCGACCCCACACTCTGACACTCATCATGTCAGCTTGGCAGAGCACCACCTGAAGCCAAGAATCTATGCTGCTGCCGGCGCTGCTGCGTGGAGTACGTCGTCCACTTCCCGTAGCATCTACTCTAGCATGAGACATGGCCCCGTCGCTCCAGAATCTACGATTCTCTGTACATCGGCCGTAAGAAAAATACCGAGCAAAACTGAGAACCAGTAATAACCCGTGAAAAGCCAGCCGCACAACATACCTGCAGCACTGCATGCATGCATGACGCAGGAGAACCCGCCGGGATCCCGGTCTCACCGATATCATCACGGGGGCAGCGGACAGAAGCAAGGCAAGCCCCACTTGGACGGAACGGGACGGGGGCGCGCACGGGCGCGGCATTAAACCCCGTTGGCCTGTAGCGGCCCCCAAATCCCGTTCCCCGCGACGGGACGGGCGAGCTAGCTGATCTGATGGCGACCGCCACGGCCCACGGCTGCTCTCACGTGAACAGGTGGCCAAAGGGGCACACCGCGCGTTCTCACGTCAGTCGAGCGGCAGTGGCGGCACAAACGCAACAGCGGCGTGGTACGTGCGCGCACGTTGGGCGTGGCAAGTCGCGCGCGGCACGGCGAGGATCCGGTGCTCGGCATGGGCATGCCAACCGGCCAGCGGTCAAATCCGGGCATGTGGGCGGTGGGTAGCTGCGTGGGGTTGCGGTGACCTGCACGTCTTGCGCGCACGGTTGGGTCTGATGGCAACGTCGCACCACCTTCTCCTGTCGACGTGGATCTCTTGTTTGTTTGTGGCCCAATTTTAAGTTAATTGCACAAAATCATCACATTTGAAACATCGTTTAAATTTTTTGCAAAAAACAGTGATCGAGTGATTTAGGTCGTTTAATCATTTTTTAACAATCAAGGCAGAATTGGCAGGAGCTGACTTGGCAAAATATCCACGTATACAGTCTTAGATCTTAAAAACAAAAGCAACCCCCCCCCCCCCCCCCCCGCCCCCGCGCGCGTGATAGGCCACGGAGGAGAGTCTCACCGCCGACCGCTCCATGAAGACCCACGACCTGGGCACCCGCTGCCGCGCGGCCCGACAAGCAACCGCCGCCACGCTCCTGCCACAAGTGGCCTCGCAAGCCTGAGCCTCTGCACGGTGGCCCTGCTCCCTCGGCGCGGCGGCCTTGCTGGGCGCGTCAGGAGTGCCGTCGGCGGCGGAGACGGCTACGGCCACGGCAGAGGACGCAACCGCCTTGCATGGACTGTACCGCGGCGTGTTGAAGGATGTGCTCGTGCGCGAGGTCAGGGGCATGTGCTCACCGGAGCTCAGGGCGCATGCTCGCGGGGAGGAGGGACGTCGCCTCGCCAGAAGCTAGGGGCGCATGCTCGCGCGGGAGAAGGGTGGCCACCTCACTGAAGCCGTCAGGCCGTCCTTCTCTTCGGCGGGGCGCATGCTCGCGGGAGGTGGGTCCTCCTGCACCATGCACACGAGCAGCGGCTGCTCGCCGGCCGACGGCTCCACTCTCCCCGTTCCAGCCGACGGCGTCGGGCCCTGCCCCTCCCAGTCACGCACACAACGTGTTTGTTGTAATGTGTGTGATAGTTAAGAGAGGAGAAGGAAGAAGACTTGGTCAAGACTTACACGTGGCAATTTTTTCGAAGTTAGCTCCTGACTAGCGGGCCCCATCTGTCAGAAACGCGATCAAACGCAGCCAAGCATGCGATCAGTGCTTTCTGCAACAAGTTTACTGAAAACGCGGTGGTTTTCATGAAAAATTAATGACCTTGTGGTTTTTTGCAAACGTGCTCCATATGTGGTGGTTTCTTGCAATTAACTCCTCGATTCTTGATTGATTTTTTACTACTACTCGCTCCTTTGTATATGCACAGACACTCATTCTTATGAACGCACACTCGTACATCCTATTCATATGAGTATCTTCGAAAGACTGAGCCACTATATCATTTTGAGATCTTACGAAGGTTATAGGTTATGATAATTCCCTTCACCCGTGCTTTGCTTGTAATTGGGGACACGAGCACTTGTGATGGTTCAACCCAAATTTTCTACTACTACTCGCTCATTTGCATTAACGGTATTTCCCTTCATCCGAGCTTTGCTTTGCTTGCAGTAAGGAGTATTCACCTCAGCGTAGTTTGCCTCTGTTTGGCTCTGTTTGCCTCTCTTTGGTTCTGTTTGCCTCTGTTCCTTTTAATACGTAGTTCACCTCAGCAGGCAAACATAACCAAACAAGACAAAGTATTTAAAACTAGAGCGTTTAAAAGAGAACCACGTATTCGAAGAAACCTTTGAAGAAAAAACGTTTGAAATAAAAAAAAATTGGGTCACTTCTCATCCTGCATTCAGCGCCTCCATTTTTAACAGATAACTGACATCGCAATCCAATTACTATATCACAATAAATTACATAATGCCTGTAGGACAAATTGCCCCCTCCTGATGTAGCTCTTGATTCATATCCCTGACAAGGAAAAATGTGGAACACATGATTTGACAACGGATCCATCGTCGTCTTCTCCTCCAGCCATATAGGGAAGCAGCTGTCAGGAGGAAGCAACCCAGATTCAGAGTAACCACCATCAAGATCGGACACAAGTCCTATAATTCGGCAGCCGTACCACGAAAAACCCGGATGCATCGCTGGCCTGGAGCCTAGCTGGAACTTGAGCTAGGGGCCGAATCAGCTCCTGAGACAAAGCGCTGGGTTTGATTTTCCTCCACTCAATGACGCAATGATCATCATGAGAATAATACCCGTTGCAAACAAGATCGGGTGCGTGCATGCCTGCTGTCACCTCGAGATCAAATTTTGTCAAAAGGAAGGGGCCTTCACGGCTTGTTTATTCCGGGCCTGGGAAGGGATTTCGAAAGTATGGTGCAATTGGCCGCTGGATAAGAAATGGCTTTCGCATGTTGACCAGAATAACAAATTTCTCAAAGCATGTGGAGGGTGGTTTAGGTGGGACTACTTTAGTATTATTATTTTGGTTGGGGACTACTGTACTTTATTACGTATATCGCTCAGTCAGTAGAAGAAACTGGTTTGGAATTACTTTGAAATTTTGCTGCCCTAAATAACAGGAGGAGCTGTTCCGTTCTATCAGAATCTGCTCCTCAGTCAGCACTAGCTACTCTTTGTTCACATGTACGTATCGTTGGTAACTTCGGAGAATTCGTTTACATCTGCTGTAGTGTTCCGTTCATGTGCGTATTTCACTCTTGCCACGGTACGCGCAGTTCGTGGGCCGGGCCTGACAGTAGCGGCCTGCCAGGGTTGGTGAAAAGGATTACGTACCTGCTAGCGAGGCAAGTTTGGAGATTAATGCAAGAGCCAAACTCTCTTAGTGCTCGGATTATCAAAGCAAGGTACCACCTGGATAGTGATATACTAACAGCAAACATTGGTACGAACCCATCTCAAGTGTGGAGAGCATTGTTGGAAGGAAGAGAGGTACTCAACTTGGGCTTGATAAAACGGATCGGAACGGGGCAGGAGATCAGGATTTGGCATGACAATTGGTTGCCAAGAGATTTTAAACTTCGGCCGCTATGCGCCATCTCACAAAACCCGCCAGTTTTGGTATCCGAATTAATTGATAGTGCGACGAAGACATGGAATGTTCAGAAGTTGAATGCTCATTTTGTTGGTCCTGATGTTGATGCTATAAAAAACATCCCGCTAAGTTCTCATGTACAGCAGGATTTTTGGTCATGGCATTATGACAAACGAGGAGTCTTCTCCGTCCGGTCTGCATACAGGATGATCACTGGCGTCCGGGCGCAACGGGAGGCGTGGTTGGAGGAGAGAACAGGACACTTCAATCATGAGGCGGAGAAGAAATCATGGGCGAAATTGTGGAAGGTTAAAGTTCCAGCAAAGATGCGAGTTTTTACGTGGAGATTGGCACATACATCGCTACCGACTGGAACAACGAGGCATGAGCGTAACATGGCGGATACAGATGCATGTTCAATATGTAACTCGGCCCAGGATGCGTGGAGGCATTCACTTTTTGAGTGCCGTATGGCGAGGTGCGTCTGGGCCTTGATAGATGAGGATACTCTGGAGCATGTGATATCGACCCGTATGGAGGATGCGCGCCTATGGCTGTTCTGGCTGTTCGAGACTTTGAATCAGCATGATCTAGCCCGGGTATTGGTTACCATGTGGGCCATTTGGTGGGCGCGAAGACGAGCGATTCATGATGGGGAGTTTCAGAGTCCATTGAGCACCATGAGCTTCATAAACCGCTATCTGGAGGATCTGAATATTTCATACGCTCGTGGAAGGAACACCATGAAGGCTATAAACCGAGCTAGGAGGACCAACACATGGCTGAAACCATCAACTGGTAATGCAAAGATGAATGTAGATGGAGGGATTTCCAGGAGTGGCGCTCAAGGAGCTTCGGCTGTTATTTGTAGAGATGAGGCAGGAACTTTTCTGGGAGCTTCTGCTATAGTTTTTGATGGCCTAGTGGATCCACCGAGCCTGGAAGCGCAAGCATGCAATGAAGCTTTGGCTTTAGCCAAAGATCTGAACCTACAGAGAGTACAGGTTGCTTCGGATTGCATTGAGGTGGTGAACAATATCAACCAGGGAGGGGCACCGGTCTATGGTCCAGTTCTTCACGAGATAAATGATCGCATGAAGGAGCTAGATTTTGTTAATTTTTCTTTTGAGTGTCGTGAGTTGAACTTTGAAGCTCATGCTTTGGTTAAGGCAACTACTTCTCTAGCAGTAGGGCGCCATATTTGGCTAGGGATTTTGCCCGATATCATTTGTATTCCGCACATTATTAACAGTGAATAAAATCCCTTTTGCCCCTCAAAAAGAAAAACGTGCGTGCGGCGATGCGCAAAGCAACTACCGGCTCCATTGTTGATAACGAAAACGCAGGGAGTCAAAAGTATGAAGGGCCCGGACGGGCGGCGTGCGGATTGGCCACGTCGCAGCGGGCGCCGCAAGTGCGGATCAATCCATTCGAGCGCGCCGAAAGCCGCGGCCATGGCCGTCCGTCGCGGATGGATCGTCGGAGGAGGATGTGACATGCACGTACCGGTAGGCGTGGCCGTAGCGGGCGAACAAGTCTGCACTGCACCTCTGTCCACCTGGGCGACGCGCCACGGGACAGGGAGATGAGGAACAGTCATATACATCTCCATTGCTCGTGTTACCTGTCGATCTCTTACCGATCTCTGTTGCTCGAGTTACCCGTCGATCTCTTAACGCGTGTATACTATGATCTTGTACGTGTTTGCTATCTGCAAACAGGGTCGGTCCATACATATTCGGGGCCCTGGGGCGAGACGACAAAATGAACCCCCTATGAACAAATAAAAATTCAGAATGTATTGTATTTCAAAAGCAATTCAGTACATAGCATAATTTGATGGTCTAGAGAACTACTCCCTCCATTCCAAATTACTCGTCGTGGTTTGGAATGGAGGGAGTACATCCTAATAGTATGGAAACAATATAGTTCTACAAAGGATCGCTCTTCTAAGGGGCACAAAGTGACAATCATCTCGCTCTTCAAAGTACGAAAACCTTGTCAAAGCTGATAGCAACTTGAAGCGTTTGTGTTATCATGAGATATAATGTTAATGCATGCAAACTTACATTAGTTTCTATTTTCTCTAATCTGTTTGTTACTCGATGTCTTCACTCGAAGAAAACGTCTTCAAAACTTCCTGAATATGATGATCAGATCTGTACATCAGTATTTATTTTAGCCAACTTTGCTTTCTCAATGCATAAAGTAGCAAGACCATTCAATCTTTCATGTGACATTGATAATCTCAAATAGTTTCCCAATAACTTCAACTTTGAGAGACTGCGTTCAGCTGATGCTACACTGAATGGTAAAGCAAATAAAATTCGATAAGCTATTAATATACTTGGAAAAGAGTCTATGTCTCCAACAAACTCGAAAATCTATATAGCACGCAATGGCACATCAGATTCTGGTATATTCATTTGTCATAGTCGTAATTCCGAGAAGAGATCATCTAATTCAACATAACTTTGAGAAACCGTTTCTACAAATTTAGCACAGAATTTGTGTAATTAAATATCATCATTCAATAAAAGTCCTTCGAGCTAAGTAAGAAGCCAAATATACTTCTGGACACTTTAAGTTCTTCAAAGAACTACCGTTTCTAAAAAATGTCAATTGAACCTTTCTGTGATTCTACCAGTTCATCTCTACGTTTTTCACTTCCTTTTCTCACTGATAAACAATTTTTAGAAGATATGTCACCAAACAATTGCGGAAAAACAGTCAATACAGGGAACAAAAGGACCTGAATATGTGCATATTTCTTGATGTCGAATTGTCGATGTAGCTTCCCAGATCTGCAAGGCTGCAAAACTCATTCCCCGTCCCCCCCTTCTATCGCTGGATCCAATCAAGCTTTCAATAACAGGCCAACAGAAGAGTATGAACTAGGAAGAGAAGAATTGGAGGGAGACGTACCATCTCTGATGCAGTGATGCCTCAATTCCTCAAACGTCTACTTGATGGGGAACGTTGAGAATGCAAAGAGAGATGATTGGGAAGGGAGTAGCACCATCGGTCTTAATGGATGCACGGGAGCGGCACCTCGAATTTGGAAATGCACGGGAGCGGCGGCGCTGTTCTCTGGGATTGGAGAATTTGGGGAGAAGCCGAGGAGGCGAGGAGACTGGAGCTGGAGGAGATCGACCGGTGCTGCAGCAGCATAGGCTGCGTAGCTATGGATTCTTTTGGTCCGTGAGTGCTAGCAACGTGGTGGGCTTGGGCCTTCTTTTTTTTTTCCTCTTATTTTTCTGGACCTAAAGAAGAAAATATCCTAACATGTATACTGTATTATTACCTGGTCCGGGGCCCCTACCTCCCAGGGGCCCAGGGCGGTCGCCCCGTTGCCCCGGCCTATGGGCCGGCCCTGTCTGCAAATTGCCCGAAAATGTAACTTGGCGCGGTCAATTCAACTGGTAGAGAAAGAAGGCGAGACGCCCCCCGAGGCAGGGGACTAACACTGTTGGCCGCAGCGTCCCCGGCGACGCTGAGCCAAGAGCCCAAGAGCAACCCGGAGCCAGCCTCGCCTGTGCACAAGACTCGAAGGTTGATGGTTCGAGGTTTGCGGGAGTCCGCCCCGATCACACTCCTGCTTCTGACCGTCTTAACCCATCAAAACCCATCCTCCCTTGCGCGTGCGTGTTCCCGCCCTGCATCAGCTGCCCGCATTTATGCCGTTGTAGAGCACACTGCCTTCGCCATTGAAGTGGCGCGCCGGCCGAGGGCGCTGCCTGCGACGCGTCTTCGGTGTTCACACCTATTCAATGCCAGAGATGCGTGACCGGATGGATATCTACCACGACCGTTCAATGCCGTTGTCCATCCGTATGCCGCCATTAAGCAGGCTCGCCGGCCGAAAAACCCACTCCGCGCCGCACATTGACACACTCGGATGTCTCGCCGCACCGAAATCCGCTATATAAAGGCGGCAACACCCGACTAACTCCGCAGCACAACACAAGCCCCCTCAACATGCTTCTCCATTGCACTGCATCCGCCATGACCGCCAGTGGGGAAGACTGTCAGACAGTCTGTCACCGGAGATGAAGCACGCGTTGGCCACCCTTGCCGCCGCCTGGCAGAACTGCCGTGCCAGGTGGGTCGAGGCCTGCTTGCTGGCCAGCTTGCCCGAGGTCTCCGACGAAGAGTACACCACCACGATGAAGACGGGCTTCGACGACTCTGCCTTGGCTCCCGCGCCTCCTATGCATGTGGGCTTCACCATGGAGCAGGCGCATGGGCACTTCAATGCTGCCATGCCGGAGGTGTAGCATGCGCCGGCGCCTTTGTAACACCTGGATAATTGAGCTGCAGTAACTATCCGCTAATGATGCCATGCCACCACGGTTATTGTTATTAAACTCGCATTGATTCAAAACCGATTCGAATTTCAAATTTAAAATAAAAGTCACACTATAAAAGTTTTCAAATGTCAAAACTAAAATGTTCTAAATGTGACAAACTAATCATAAGTAATTATGGTGGAGAAGCCATATTTTTAATAAAATATTTAAATGCTCCAAAATAAATAAAACAACAACAAAACAATTAATTAAATGTCTTTTACAATTAATAAAATATTAAACTATTTTCTTTAGTTGCCCAAATTTATCCCGCATTCATATATTTATTTAGACTAATTTAGGAGCTAATTATGTATCTTATTTAAACTAAAATAAAGTGAAACTAAAATAAAACAGAAAAGGAAAACAAAATCAAAAAAGGAAAAAGACAAAAGGACCCCCCTCCCCCACTGGGCCTACTGGCCAGGCTCGCTATCCAGCCGGCCGGCCCAGCTGGCCCACCCCCCTGCCCCCCGGCCTATTAGGCCAACACCCCCAAACCCTAGCTGACCACCCACTCGCCCCGATCCCCTCTCTTCCCTCGGCTCCTCCCTCTCTGCTCGATTTGGAGCTCCGTCGCCCGTGCTGCTCTGCTCGCCACTCGCCGTCGCCGCCACCTCGCCGACCGCCTCGTCACCGGCGGCCCGCGCCTCGTCGGCCACCGAAGCAAGCCAACCAGCCCTATCAACTCCACCTGCGCGACACCCTCGCCCTCGTTGCTCTGCTCTCGCCTTCACCAAGGTCCCCAAGCGTGGTCGCCGCCGCTGCCTCGCCGTAGTCGTGGCCAACGGCCTTCCCGACCCGCGTTGTGCCGCCCTACGGCTTCCCCGGCATCGTCCACATCCTCCATGTGTTTGATGCCGACCAGAGTGGCCTCAAGTCACCGGCATCGACCGGTTCCCCGCCGTAGCCACTGGAGCTCCTCCACGTTAATCCCCGCCACTCCGTCCTCCTCGCGTCCCCTCAAGCATGTGATGAAGGAAATATGCCCTAGAGGCAATAATAAAGTTGTTATTTATATTTCCTTATATCATGATAAATGTTTATTATTCATGCTAGAATTGTATTCGCCCGAAACTTAGTACATGTGTGAATACATAGACAAAGAGAGTGTCCCTAGTATGCCTCTACTTGACTAGCTCGTTAATCAAAGATGGTTAAGTTTCTTGACCATAGACATGTGTTGTCATTTGATGAACGGGATCACATCATTAGAGAATGATGTGATGGACAAGACCCATCCGTTAGCTTAGCATTATGATCGTTTAGTTTTATTGCTATTGCTTTCTTCATGGCTTATACATATTCTTCTGACTATGAGATTATGCAACTCCCGAATATCGGAGGAACACTTTGTGTGCTATCAAACATCACAACGTAACTGGGTGATTATAAAGATGCTCTACAGGTGTCTTCGATGGTGTTTGTTGAGTTGGCATAGATCGAGATTAGGATTTGTCACTCCGTGTATCGGATAGGTATCTCTGGGCCCTCTCGGTAATGCACATCACTATAAGCCTTGCAAGCAATGTGACTAATGAGTTAGTTACGGGATGATGCATTACGGAACGAGTAAAGAGACTTCCAGTAACGAGATTGAACTAGGTATGAGGATACCAACGATTGAATCTCGGGCAAGTAACATACCGATGAGAAAGGGAATACCGTATGTTGTTATGCGGTTTGACCGATAAATATCTTCATAGAATATGTAGGAGCCAATATGAGCATCCAGGTTCCGCTATTGGTTATTGACCGGAGATGTGTCTCGGTCATGTCTACATAGTTCTCTAACCCGTAGGGTCCGCACGCTTAACGTTCGATGACTTGTATTATGAGTTATGTGATTTGATGACCGAAGTTTGTTTGGAGACCCAGATGAGATCACAAACATGACGAGGAGTCTCGAAATGGTCGAGAGGTAAAGATCGATATATTGGAAGGTTATATCCGGACACCGGAATGGTTTCGAAGTGACTCGAGTATTTTTTGGAGTACCCGGAGGTTACCGGAACCCCCCGGGGAAGTATTGGGCCTTAATGGGCTTTAGTGGAAAGGAGAGAAGGGCCACAAGGTCTGCCCCCCATGGCAAGTCCGAGTTGGACTAAGGAGGGGGCGGCGCCCTCCTCTTTCCTTCTCCCTCCCCCCTCCTTCCCTCTCTTCCCCTCTTGAAAAAGGAAGGGGACTCCAATGTAACACCCCGATAATCATGCTACAGTAACCTCACCCTAATGTGCCAGGCCATCATGTTTTACTAAGCCATTTTGCCACTTAATGAAAGCCAGGGTCAAGTTCAAATTCCAAGGACAAGTCAAATTATAATTTCTTCAAACTATAAAACTAAAATGTTTCAAGTTTAGTATAAATTCCCCTGATTAATTATCATGTTGACACCAACATTATTTGACCTACAAATTAGTCCCTAGCAACAATTGTTATGGACCAACATCACCTTTTTATTCCGGTTACACTCAACACTAAATTCAAAATAATTCAAAGTGGCCTCAAACTTTGTGAGCTAATGCAAAATATTACCTAGTAATTATGTGCCAAGTTTTAATGTGAACAAAGTCATTTGGTAATAAAATAAAATGCAAAGCTAAGACTAAAGAAGAAAATCAAAAAGAAAATATAAAAGAAAAGAAAATAAAAAACACCACTGGCCCAACTGGGCCTTGGCCCAGCCGGCCAACCCAACCGGCCCAACCATCCCGCACTCTCCATAACCCCCACGTCCCCCGAACCCTAATCCCCATCGCCCCACTTCCCCCCACTCCCTCGTCTCTCCTTTTCCCTCCTGATCCAGATCGGATCGGGCCGGCCCCGTCGCCATCGCCTGAAGTTGCCTCGCTGCCCCTTGCGCTCGCCACCGCTCGCCCTGCGCCCGCCCGATGCCGTCCGTCGTCGCCCGGAGCCCGCGTCGACCGTGCCAAGCCGCCTCCTCGCCGGAGATGGACGGATCCTGGAGGCCCCGTCACGGATCTGGCCTCCCCTCGCCTTGCTCCCCTCGCCGGAGTCCCCTCGTCGACCGGTGCCCGCCTCCGCCACCACTGCCGTGCCGGTGCCTCGCCGTCTCGGTCGCGTCCACCGCAGCTCCCCGCGGCCCCGGCGAGCACGCTCGCGCCTATGGGCTGCCACCTCCGCCCCGCAGCTTCTCCGTCGTCCCCGTCGCCGGCCATCCTCGAGCTCGCTGCCAAATGCCCTACAGCAGCAACGTGAGGCCCTCTGTCGCCTTCCCTCCCCCTACGTACTACTTCGTCGTAGGGTGCCAACGCCGACGCGCCCGAGCTCGTGCTCCCCCGCTCGCGCCTCCCCACTTGCGCTAGCTGCCGCCCGTCGATTGCCCCTCCTCTGCAGCTCGCTCAGCTTCGCGCGGCCCCGCAGTGCTGCCCGCGTCGACCGGCGCCTCCCGTGACCCCCCTGCTGCGGGCCTCGCCTCTTGCGCTGGCTCGCCTGGGCCGCTGCCGTCGCCCGCCCGACCCCATCCGCCACGGCGCCCCTGGGTCACCGCACCGGCGCTGGTGCGCCCATGGGGCTCTGCCCTGGCACCCCCATGCCCGTTAGCCCGCGCGCCCATGCCCGCTAGGACCCCCCTTGCCTATGACATAGGGGCCCCACGCCCCCTGAATGTTTAGAAAAAAAGGATTAAAGAAAATAAATAAGTAAATAAATAAAAATAAAAATGAATAAATAAATAAATTAATTAAGTTAATTAATCCTGTTTAATTAATCTAATTAACTAGTAGTTTAATTAAACAATAATTATTTTAGCTAATTCCTAATTAATCTGAACAGAGAATGACACGTGGGTCCCATTGGACCCACACGTTAGTTTGACCAGTCAACATATCCGACGACTGCTGACGTCATGCTGATGTCAGCATGCACTATTCTGGATAATGTTGAATTAAATTAATTAAATAAATTCTAAAATGATTTAAAACTTAAGAAAATCATACTATAAAATAAACCGTAGCTGAGATAAAAATACTTTCTACATGAAAGTTGCTCAGAACGACGAGACGAGTTCGGATACGCAGCCCGTTCGTCCGCCACACATCCCTAGCATAGCAAACACGCGACTTTCCCCCTCCGGTTCATCTGTCCAAAAATGCGAAACACCGGGAATACTTTCCCAGATGTTTTCCCCCTTCACCGGTACCACCTCGTACCGCGTTAGGGCACCCCTAGCACCGATACTTGTCATGTCATGCATAGTCATGCATTTGTTTGCATTATATTTATTGTCTCTTCCCCCTCTTCTCTCGCTAGGCATCGAGACCGACGCCGCTGCTACCCAGTACGACTACGGTGTTGACGACCCCTCTCTCTTGCCAGAGCAACCAGGCAAGCCCCCCCTTGATCACCAGATATCGCCTACTCTCCTCTATATTGCTTGCATTAGAGTAGTGTAGCATGTTACTGCTTTCCGTGAATCCTATTCTGATGCATAGCCTGTCATTGTTGCTACAACTGTTGATACCTTACCTGCAATCCTAAATGCTTAGTATAGGATGCTAGATTATCATCAGTGGCCCTACACTCTTGTCCGTCTGCCATGCTATACTACTGGGCCGTGATCACTTCAGGAGGTGATCACAGGCATATACTATATACTTGATACTGTTACATTACTTATGATACTGTTCGGAGATGGGGGCCGAAGGGGCAGGTGGCTCCATCCCGGTAGAGGTGGGCCTGGGTTCCCGACGGCCCCCGACTGTTACTTTGTGGCGGAGCGACAAGGCAGGTTGAGACCACCTAGGAGAGAGGTGGACCTGGCCCTGGTCGGCGTTCGCGGATACTTAACACGCTTAACGAGATCTTGGTATTTGATCTGAGTCTGGCTACTGGCCTAGACGCACTAACCATCTACGCGGGGACAGTTATGGGCACTTGACGTCGTGGTATCAACCGAAGCCTTCGTCACGTCAGCGACTGAGCGGCGCGCGCCGGGTTGGACCGCGTAATGCAACTTCCTTTGTAATGGAGGTTGCTAGGTCTGCTCACCGGCCGCGTACGCAACGTGCAGGTGTGCAATGGGCGATGGGCCCAGACCCCTGCGCCATAGGATTTAGACCGGCGTGCTGACCTCTCTGTTGTGCCTAGGTAGGGCTGCAACGTGTTGATCTTCCGAGGCCGGGCATGACCCAGAAAAGTGTTTCCGGCCAAATGGGATCGAGCGTGTTGGGTTATGTGGTGCACCCCTGCAGGGAAGTTGATCTATTCGAATAGCCGTGTCCCTTGGTAAAAGGACGACCCGGAGTTGTACCTTGACCTTATGACAACTAGAACCAGATACTTAATAAAACACACCCTTCAAAGTGCCAGATACAACCGGTGATCGCTCTCTCACAGGGCGACGAGGGGAGGATCATCGGTTAGGATTATGCTACATGATGCTACTTGGTGAACTTACCATCTACTCTCTTCTCCTGCTGCAAGATGGAGGTTACCAAAAGCGTGGTCTTCGAAAGGACTAGCTTTCCCCCTCTTATTCCGCCATTATGCAGTTCAGTCCACATATGATACCCTTATCCCATTTGATACCAATGCATACATATGTAGTGTAGCTCCTTGCTTGCGAGTACTTTGGATGAGTACTCACAGTTGCTTTGCTCCCTCTTTTCCCCCTTCCTATACCCGATTGCTGCGATCAGACGCTGGAGCCCAGGAGCCAGACGCCACTGTCGACGACTACTACTACTACTACTACTACTACTACTACTACTACTACTACTACTACTCGGGAGGTGCCTACTACTACGTGCAGCCCGCTGACAACGACCAGGAGTAGTTTAGGAGGATCCCAGGCATGAGGCCTGCGTCTCTTTCGATCTGTATCCCAATTTGTGCTAGCCTTCTTAAGGCAAACTTGTTTAACTTATGTCTGTTCTCAGATATTGTTGCTTCCGCTGACTCGTCTATGATCGAGTTCTTGTATTCAAGCCCTCGAGGCCCCTGTCTTGTAATATGATGCTTGCATGACTTATTTCATTTGTAGAGTTGTGTTGTGATATCTTCCCGTGAGTCCCTGATCTTGACCGTACACGTTTGCGTGTATGATTAGTGTACGATTGAATCGGGGGCGTCACAAGTTGGTACCAGAGCCGACTGCCTGTAGGAATCCCCCTTCCATACTCCTTGGCCGAAGTCGATTCTAGACATTACAAAACTTTTTACTAACATGGCTGTGTGTCTTACGGGCTCACGTCGCCATTTGGGTGGTATTAGGATCTTTTATTCCTCATCTATACTCTGGGACTCTAATCTCTCTTCTTTTTGGGTTAAAATGAATTTACTAATTCTAACTCTAGGTTCTCGTGTCCACTTCCTCTTGGAGAGCCCCTCACTCCAGATGTTTGCTTGGTGCACCGAAGGATTCCGAAGATACTCTCAGATGTTCTCTCGAGACTTTGTGCCATCGTTTTTTTGCAATTACCTTTCATCGATAAACCCCCTATGGATGACCATGTACACTTGTCACTCATACAGTCATTCCTCGATGATCTTATTATTACAAGATACCCCAAAATACTCTATTGTTTCGAGAATACTTTGTGCCTACTGCCTTGCAGTTCTTTGCCACATGAATACCACTACGGATAAATTCCTCACACTTGCTGAGTATCCACTCATTCCTAGTTGTTCATGTGTTTCCCAAAAGTCTTCGAAATACCATTCAATCTTTCGAAAATCCTCAACCGCTAGTTGTTCTTGAAATTCTTGCTTGCTTGCATTATGGTTAATCCCATAAGTATACTAAGCTTAGTGGAATCCTTGGTCACTATCATTTTTGAGTCCATTAATTCAATAAGTTGCAAATGTTCACAATCATGAGTCGAATCCTAGGATTATCCTTTCGGCTCAGACGTCCTTTAAACATGAGCTGGATCTCGACCAATCAAATTGCCGTCGATTGTACCCCTAAGGCTATACAACTTATCCATCCCTAATCAGAGCATTGCTTCTGAACCATTGTCTTAGAATTCATTATTCCTTTGCATTTGAGCTTTGAGTTACTCAGTTGTTTCTATAATCTGACCTCCTTGCATTCTTTCTTCCTTTGGTTGAGTACCGATGCTCACATCAGATCCCTTGTGGACCACCAGACCCTTTGTCGTATTTGCTCCGACTGTGTCCTTCATATTGAATAAACTTGTGAGCCTTTCCATGGGTATATAATGCCTTTGGTAAATTGTATCATCTGCTTTGTGAACCATGCTCTAATTTCGAGCTTGTATTATTTACTTCGAAGTTTGTGGTATATGTTCCTAAGATGCCCTGATGGTTTGAACCTATGCCTTCCCTAATCCGTGTGAACCCGAAAGATTTCACGGGTCATACTTATCTGGTATTGCACCAGGTAAAAATTTCAACAACTAATGTCATTTTCGAAATACGAGAGGTGAATGAAAGGTTATGCGTTGAAAAAGTGGGAGTCGACCTTGAACCCCGTGTTCATGCCCATGGACCCGATGTATACCTTATCATGGAAGCTTCTCTTAAAATAATTATCCCCTTGTTATAAGTTCATCTTGTATCTGTGGACGTGGTTCTGACCATGTTCTCTTTTAAATACCATTTCTCGTGCAAGTTTAAGCATTTGTCTTCTGTAGAGCAATACCCCAGTCCAACCTCTACTTTGGTCTATCGTCGAGTATTACCCCATGGTATCTCGAGATATCATGGGACATCATAACTTCTTATGGGTTCTTCATCAACTATTATTACTCACCGGATCCAATTGTTCCTAGGTTCCGGGTTGTCGTCAACCGAGAACACCGAATAGTGAATCGAATCCGCACTCTGATTAAATAACCCTAAATAATTTCCGTTGCTTACGAGTTTAAATAATCCTTCAAGTCATTCCTAGCTTGATCGGCTATATCATTATCGTGGTGCTCTTACCTGTGCTACCCGGTCCTTCTTCCCGAAGCACGATTTTCGATGATGAGCTAAACTTACGTTGATTTTCCACATCATATCATTTCTCCTTAAACCACAAGCTTGGTTTCGAGTTTGTGTCGTACCCGTGGTTCTAATAACCTTTCGCTTCATTATTCCTTTGACTTGATGTCATCGCCGATGGATTACATCTTCATGAAATCTCTCAACAATTGTGTCATGATCATCGTCAACATTCTGAGCTCTTCCGGGATTTCAATCGAATTCGTGATGAGGGATACCATCCTTTCCCTCGATGATTTGTGTTATCACCGACAACATTATTGCTTTCCCTCCAACACAAACTCGTTCGTGCTTTGTGTTATACCTGGAGATCCGTGATATCCAGCAATTCTTCTTCTTTACCTTGGAGTATTACCATCTTTGATGTCAAGAATGCCGTGAGAATTTCACCACCTCCTGAGAATTCTTGATACAAGTAATACTTATCACCAACACCATTCCTTCTTGGTCCTCATCTTGTTCCTAACCGGAATACCGACAAATGAACTATGATGTGTGAATTCAAAACTTCCAGCAACCCTATTGCTTTGAACCAATGTTTAATTGTGTATGTTTTCCTCGAGCATACATCATTATACCATTTTGATTTGACAATTGTTATCTCCTTGTTCACATAATTGGGGAGATCCATCTTTTGAAAATCTCGATGGATTGTCACCGAGTCCATCAGTCTTCTCCTCACCCTCTCCCTGTTTTAATGATGAACTCTTGTTTTGGAACTCGTTTCCATAGTTCATTTCCCTAAGAACCTTACAATGTCATCTCGACAATTTGTGTTGCACCTTTCTTCTTAGGCATCCTGAGTCTGAGGTATCATGTCACCAATCAGACTCGAATCTCGGTCAGACATGATGGTTGGAACATAATTCCAGGAGTTATAACATTAGTCTTTGACCCGATAAGGTGATGTCATGCCTAGGACACCTGGCCGGCGGACCTATTGTCATAGTTTCCATTTTAGTAAGGTTATCCATTCTTCCATGAGGAAATTGTAAGACTTATTCTATAAGTTGTTACTGATGGATCCTTTGTGTATCCATAGCCTGGTATTTACCTGTTGGCCATGCCAATGCTATCTCGAAGCATGTCTATGGTACTCCGATTTTCAATAAGAACATTTGAAGAGCAATGTTAAATGTTTCCTGCTCAATTATCCAAACACCACTGTATGGGTAATGTCATGAAATTTCTCTCCCCTTACCTAAAGAGTTTTCTACATTATATCCTGTCATGGATATCATGATCTGCTTGTCCTTGGGAAGGATATATCCTGGAATATGTGTTTAAACACATTTTCCTTTCCATTGTTCTGTTTAATATGAAGATCACCTTTTCCTTTCCATTGTTTTGTCTAACCTTTCTGGTGATCTATATGATCTAAGCAGTAATATTCTTCTACTTATGTAAACACCTTGGTGTACAACCATGTCAGTAAGACCCTGTTGCTTTTGTTGATAGCATTCCGGTAACCACCGATGGATGAGAACTTTGCCTAATGGTCCGCCTCATTCAACAAGCAGGAAAATGGTTCTCTTTGTCCCTCGCCCTTGGTACCGATGTTGTTGCTAACATAACTGATAGGCTATCCTCCGACATTCCCTGCTTACATGATCGTGCAAGACGTCATCGCCCTTCCTACTTTTAACCCACATGGTGGCCCCATAACCCACAGGTCCCAGGATCGAAACCTGACTCTCATGTACACCCTGTTGTCAAAGTTATTCCTCGTGCTTGACTTCTTATGTTATTCACGGACCACCTGCCAAGTGATCTATTCTGGTATCAGATGCAATACTTATTCTTGTTGCTCTGAACCCCCTTCACCTTCTGATTAGGCCATCCAACGATTGCCTGCCCATTGGAAACTTCTCATGGTACCTTCTTACTTTACTCTCGATATTTTCTTAAGTATCTATTCGAGAGTTACTTTCTACCACATTCCCTGAGTTATCCGCCAGATAGTCAACCTTGTAAGGCCCGTTCTTCCGAAGTTACCACTTGTCCTTTCATAAGTACCATGAATCCGAAGAAAGGATGCCAACTTCATCATGATGGCTGGAAGCAGAGTAATGAAGACGTCAATGTAATGGATCGACCTATTCGAGAAAAGCAACCAAGACGGGAAGATCCTTTAGAATTTTGTAACCAGAACTTTCCCCCTTACCCCCTCTTAAATCTCGGAATGAGATTTCTTGTAGTGGAGGAGATTTGTAACACCTCGATAATCATGCTACAGTAACCTCACCCTAATGTGCCAGGCCATCATGTTTTACTAAGCCATTTTGCCACTTAATGAAAGCTAGGGTCAAGTTCAAATTCCAAGGACAAGTCAAATTATAATTTCTTCAAACTATAAAACTAAAATGTTTGAAGTTTAGTATAAATTCCCCTGATTAATTATCATGTTGACACCAAACATTATTTGACCTACAAATTAGTCCCTAGCAAAAATTGTTATGGACCAACATCACCTTTTTATTCTGGTTACACTCAACACTAAATTCAAAATAATTCAAAGTGGCCTCAAACTTTGTGAGCTAATGCAAAATATTACCTAGTAATTATGTGCCAAGTTTTAACGTGAACAAAGTCATTTGGTAATAAAATAAAATGCAAAGCTGAGACTAAAGAAGAAAATCAAAAAGAAAATGTAAAAGAAAAGAACAAAAAAAGAACACCCCTGGCCCAACTGGGCCTTGGCCGAGCCGGCCAACCTAGCCGGCCCAACCATCCCGCACTCTCCATAACCCCCACGTCCCCCGAACCCTAATCCCCGTCGCCCCACTCCCCCCCCACTACCTCGTCTCTCCTTTTCCCTCCCGATCTAGATCGGATCGGGCCGACCCCGTCGCCATCGCCCAAAGCTGCCTCGCCGCCCCCTGCGCTCGCTGCCGCTCGCCCTGCGCCCGCCCGATGTCGTCCGTCGTCGCCCGGAGCCCGCGTCGACCGCGCCAAGCCGCCTCCTAGCTGGAGATGGACGGATCCCGGAGGCCCCGTCGCGGATCCGACCTTCCCTCACCTTGCTCCCCTCGCCGGAGTCCCCTAGTCGACCGGTGCCCGCCTCCGCCACCACTGCCGTGCCGGTGCCTCGCCGTCTCGGTCGCGTCCACCGCGGCTCCCCGCGGCCCCGGTGAGCACGCTCGCGCCTATGGGCTGCCACATCCGCCCCGCAGCTTTTCCGTCGTCCCCGTCGCCGGCCATCCTCGAGCTCGCTGCCAAATGCCCTACAGCAGCAACGTGAGGCCCTCTGTCGCCTTCCCTCCCCCTACGTACTACTTTGCCGTAGGGTGCCAACGCCGACGCGCCCGAGCTCGTGCTCCCCCGCTCGCGCCTCCCCACTTGCGCTGGCTGCCGCCCGTCGATTGCCCCTCCTCTGCAGCTCGCTCAGCTTCGCGCGGCCCCGCAGTGCTGCCCGCGCTGACCGCCGCCTCCCGTGACCCCCCTGCTGCGGGCCTCGCCTCTTGCGCCGGCTCGCCTGGGCCGTTGCCGTCGCCCGCCCGGCCCCATCCGCCACGGCGCCCCTGGGTCACCGCACCGGCGCTGGCGCGCTCACGGGGCTCTGCCCTGGCACCCCCATGCCCGTTAGCCCGCGCCCCATGCCCGCTAGGATCCCCCCTTGCCTATGACACAGGGGCCCCATGCCCCCTAAACGTTTAGAAAAAAAGAAAAGGATTAAAGAAAATAAATAAGTAAATAAATAAAAATAAAATGAATAAATAAAATAAATTATTAATTAATTAATTAAGTTAATTAATCTTGTTTAATTAATCTAATTAACTAGTAGTTTAATTAAACAGTAATTAGTTTAGCTAATTCCTAATTAATCTAAACAGAGAATGACAGGTGGGTCCCATTGGACCCACACGTCAGTTTGACCAGTCAACATCTCCGTTGACTGCTGACGTCATGCTGACGTCAGCGTGCACTATTCTGGATAATGTTGAATTAAATTAATTAAATAAATTCTAAAATGATTTAAAACTTAAGAAAATCATATAAAATAAACCGTAGCTTAGATGAAAATACTTTCTACATGAAAGTTGCTCAGAACGACGAGATGAGTCCGGATACGCAGCCCGTTCGCCCGCCACACATCCCTAGCATAGCAAACACGCAACTTTCCCCCTCCGGTTCATCTGTTCGAAAACGTGAAACACCGGTAATACTTTCCCGGATGTTTTCCCCCTTCACCGGTACCACCTCGTACCGCGTTAGGGCACCCTTAGCACCGATACTTGTCATTTCATGCATCGTCATGCATTTGTTTGCATTATATTTATTGTTTCCTCCCCCTCTTCTCTCGCTAGACATCGAGACCGACGCCGCTGCTACCCAGTACGACTACGGTGTTGACGAGCCCTCTCTCTTGCCAGAGCAACCAGGCAGGCCCCCCCTTGATCACTAGATATCGCCTACTCTCCTCTATACTGCTTGCATTAGAGTAGTGTAGCATGTTACTGCTTTCCGTGAATCCTATTCTGATGCATAGCCTGTCATTGTTGCTACAACTGTTGATACCTTACCTGCAATCCTAAATGCTTAGTATAGGATGCTAGGTTATCATCAGTGGCCCTACACTCTTGTCCGTCTGCCATGCTATACTACTGGGCCGTGATCACTTCGGGAGGTGATCACGGGCATATACTATATACTTGATACTGTTACATTACTTATGATACTGTTCGGAGATGGGGGCCGAAGGGGCAGGTGACTCCATCCCGGTAGAGGTGGGCCTGGGTTCCCGACGGCCCCCGACTGTTACTTTGTGGCGGAGCGACAGGGCAGGTTGAGACCACCTAGGAGAGAGGTGGGCCTGGTCGGCGTTCGCGGATACTTAACACGCTTAACGAGATCTTGGTATTTGATCTGAGTCTGGTTACTGGCCTATACGCACTAACCATCTACGCGGGGACAGTTATGGGCACTCGACGTCGTGGTATCAGCCGAAGCCTTCGTGACGTCAGCGACTGAGCGGCGCGCACCGAGTTGGACCGCGTAATGCAACTTCCTTTGTAATGGAGGTTGCTAGGTCTGCTCACCGGCCGCGTACGCAACGTGCAGGTGTGCAATGGGCGATGGGCCCAGACCCCTGCGCCATAGTATTTAGACCGGCGTGCTGACCTCTCTGTTGTGCCTAGGTAGGGCTGCGACGTGTTGATCTTCCGAGGCCGGGCATGACCCAGAAAAGTGTGTCCGGCCAAATGGGATCGAGCGTGTTGGCTTATGTGGTGCACCCCTGCAGGGAAGTTGATCTATTCGAATAGCCGTGTCCCTTGGTAAAAGGACGACCCGGAGTTGTACCTTGACCTTATGACAAATAGAACCAGATAATTAATAAAACACACCCTTCCAAGTGCCAGATACAACCGGTGATCGCTCTCTCACAGGGCGACGAGGGGAGGATCATCGGTTAGGATTATGCTACACGATGCTACTTGGTGAACTTACCATCTACTGTCTTCTCCTGCTGCAAGATGGAGGTTACCAGAAGCGTAGTCTTCGAAAGGACTAGCTTTCCCCCTCTTATTCCGGCATTCTGCAGTTCAGTCCACATATGATACCCTTATCCCATTTGACACCAATGCATACATATGTAGTGTAGCTCCTTGCTTGCGAGTACTTTGGATGAGTACTCATGGTTGCTTTGCTCCCTATTTTCCCCCTTCCTATACCCGATTGCTGTGATCAGACGCTGGAGCCCAGGAGCCAGACGCCACTGTCGACGACGACTACTACTACTCGGGAGGTGCCTACTACTACGTGCAGCCCGTTGACGACGACCAGGAGTAGTTTAGGAGGATCCCGGGCAGGAGGCCTACGTCTCTTTCGATCTGTATCCTAGTTTTTGCTAGCCTTCTTAAGGCAAACTTGTTTAACTTATGTCTGTTCTCAGATATTGTTGCTTCCGCTGACTCGTCTATGATCGAGTTCTTGTATTCGAGCCCTCGAGGCCCCTGGCTTGTAATATGATGCTTGTATGACTTATTTTATTTGTAGAGTTGTGTTGTGATATCTTCCCGTGAGTCCCTGATCTTGACCGTACACGTTTGCGTGTATGATTAGTGTATGATTGAATCGGGGGCATCACATCCAACTAGGATTGGGAATCCTAGTTGGACTCCCATATGGCGCCCCCCCTTGTCCGGCCTCGTCCCCCCTCCTTTATACATGTGGGCAAGGGGGCACCCCAAAGAACAATAGACAATCTCTTAGCCGTGTGTGGTGCCCCCCTCCACAGTTTAACACCTCGGTCATATCATCATAGTGCTTAGGTGAAGCCCTGCGCTGGTAACTTCATCATCACCGTCGCCACGCCGTTGTGCTGACGGAACTCTCCCTCGTCCTGAACTAGATCAAGAGTTCGAGGGACATCATTGTGCTAAACGTGTGCTGAACATGGAGGTGCCGTACGTTCGGTGCTTGGATCGGTTGGATCGTGAAGACGTTCGACTACATCAACTGCGTTACTAAATGCTTCCGCTTTCGGTCTACGAGGGTACGTGGACACACTCTCCCCTCTCATTACTATGCATCTCCTAGTTAGATCTTGCGTGATCGTAGGAATTTTTTTGAATTACTACGTTCCCCAACATGGGAACCCCCTCGAAGTGAGCAGCTATGCCTTTCCCCCTTGGCTTGAGCTCAATTCTGAGCTCCGACGTGGTCTTCCGCTTTTGGTTGCTCCGGCAGCTATGGCTCTCCGTTGTCACCAACACTGCGGTCGTCCCCCGGTTCCACCCGTAGCGCAGATGGATGCGGCGCTTCACGTTGCCCCTACTGGTGTCGTTCACCGCCCCTTTCGGTCACCGGAGGGTCGTTCCGGCGGACCGCCGTCGTGTCAGGCTTCACCGTCGACATCCGCACGCGCATGTTTAAAACCACCCGTGAGTCTCTGACTCGTGGGCCCGGCATAGTTTGCCACTAACGACCCCCTAAACAACCAATGACATGTGGGGCCTCCTCGTTAATTAACTAATTAAGTTTAAATAAAATGGTTAGTTAGTATAGTCACTAACTATTGGGGATATAACTATTAGGTATAACCCGCCCAGGACGGGCCGAATCATACCATTGACGGCTTAAAGATGAACATGGTGGGTCATGAAGGAAGGCCATTGAAGGCCCAAGACCCAGAGGCGACTTGAGGCCCAAGAGGATGAACCGCCATATGTGTAACTTGTATTGTAAGGCAAGCTTAGTTAGTCACCGAGCCAGACACGTTGTATATGAGCCGGCCGGGACTCTGTAAGCCGCCAGACATCAACCTGTGTATATAAAGGGGTGACATGGCGGTGGGTTAACTCAAGAAACAACAAGTCGAGAACTAGGTCAAGCGGATTCGCTCCCTGGTAATCGAAACCCAAGCAATACAACCCCCAAAACTGGAGTAAGCCTTTACCTCGCTACGAGGGGCCAAAGCAGTATAAAATCTCTGTGTCCTTTGTCTCGATTAACCCCTTTAAGCTAACCTAGTCGTGATGGCTCCACATCTAAGTCCTTTCGCTAGGACATCTGTCGTGTTCAGTCCATAACAGTTGGCGCCCACCGTGGGGCCAGCGCACAGTGGTTTCGAGTTCTTAAAGGGGGACTTCGCATGGATCAAGGGATATGCTGTGGGCCGTATGACTAAGAGTCGTCGCGGCAAGATCTATGATAACCCACAGGTATAGGGGATCGCAACAGTTTTCGACGGTAGAGTATGCAACCCAAATTTATTGATTTGAGACAAGGGGAGACAAAGAATATTCTCAAGTGTTAGCAGTTGAGTTGTCAATTCAACCACACCTGAAAGACTTAATATCTGTGATACGTCTCCAACGTATCTATAATTTTTGATTGTTCCATGCTATTATATTATCTGTTTTGGATGTTTAATGGGCTTTAATATACCTTTTTATATTATTTTTGGGACTAACCTACTAACCAAAGGCCCATTGCAAATTGCTGTTTATTTTTCCTATTTTAGTGTTTCGCAGAAAAGGAATATCAAACGGAATGAAACCTTCGGGAGAGTTATTTTTGGAACAAACATGATCCAGGAGACTTGGAGTGGACGTCAAGACAGAAGCGAGGAGGCCACGAGGTAGGAGGGCGCGCCCCCACCCTCGTGGGCCCCTCGCAGCTCCACCGACGTACTTCTTCCTCCTTTATACCCATATACCCGAAAACATCCAGGAGCACCACGAAACCCTATTTGCACCGCCGCAACCTTCTATACCCGTGAGATCTCATCTTGGGGCCTTTTTCGGCGCTCCACCGGAGGGGGAATCGATCACGGAGGGCTTCTACATCAACACCATAGCCTCTCCGATGATGTGTGAGTAGTTTACCACAGACCTTAGGGTCCATAGTTATTAGCTAGATGGCTTCTTCTCTCTCTTTGGATCTCAATACAAAGTTCTCCTCGATTCTCTTGGATATCTATTCGATGTAATTCGTTTTGCGGTGTGTTTGTCGAGATCCGATGAATTGTGAGTTTATGATCAAGATTATCTATGAACAATATTTGATTCTTCTCTGAAATCTTTTATGCATGATTTAATAGCTTTGCAAGTCTCTTGGAATTATCAGTTTGGTTTCGCCTACTAGATTGATCTTTCTTGCAACGGGAGAAGTGCTTAGCTTTGGGTTCAGTCTTGTGGTGTCCTTTCCCAGTGACATCAAGGGCACAAAGGCACGTATTGTATTGTTTCCATCAAGGATAAAAAGATGGGGTTTATATCATATTGCTTGAGTTTATCCCTCTAGATCATGTCATCTTGCCTAATGCGTTACTCTGTTCTTATGAAATTAATACTCTAGATGCATGTTGGATAGAGGTCGATGTGTGGAGTAATAGTAGTAGATGCAAAATTGTTTTGGTCTACTTGTCGCGGACGTGATGCCTATATACATGATCATTCCTAGATATTCTCATAAGTATTTGCTTTTCTATCAATTGCTCGACAGTAATTTGTTCACCCACCATAGAATTTCCTATCTTGAGAGAAGCCACTAGTGAAACCTATGGCCCCCGGGTCTATCTTCCATCATATTATTTTCATATCAACTTGCTATTTGTATTACCGTTTATTTTGCAATCTTTATTTTCCAATCTATATCATAAAAATACGAAAAATATTTATCTTATTATCTCTACCAGATCTCACTTTCGTAAGTGACTGTGAAGGGATTAACAACCCTTTATCGCGTTGGTTGCATGGTTATTGTTTGTTTGTGCAGGTACTAGGCGACTTGCGTGTTACCTCCTATTGGATTGATACCTTGGTTCTCAAAAACTGAGGGAAATACTTACGTTACTATGCTGCATCACCCTTTCCTCTTCAAGGGAAAACCAACGCCCGCTCAAGAGGTAGCAGTCTGCAGCAAAGTATTAAGTAGCAAAGTAGTATGGAAGTAATGATAACGGTGGCAAAAGTAACAGTAGTAGTTTTTGTAGCAATCGTAACAGTGGCAATGGAATAGTAACAAAGCAAAGATCAATATGTGAAAAGCTTGTAGGCAATGGATCAATGATGGATAATTATGTTGGATGCGACTCCTCATGCAACAGTTATAACATAGGGTGACACAGAACTAGCTCCAGTTCATCAATGTAATGTGGGCATGTATTCTGAATATAGTCATACATGCTTATGGAAAAGAACTTGCATGGCATCTTTTGTCCTACCTCCCGTGGCAGCAGGGTCCTATTGGAAACTAAGGGACATTAAGGCCTCCTTTTAATAGGGTACCGGACCAAAGCATTAACACTTAGTGAATACATGAACTCCTCAAACTACGGTCATCACCGGGAGTGGTCCCGATTATTGTCACTTCGGGGTTGCCGGATCATAACACATAGTAGGTGACTATTGACTTACAAGATAAGATCAAAAACTCACATATATTCATGAAAACATAATAGGTTCAGATCTGAAATCATGGCACTCGGGCCCTAGTGACAAGCATTAAGCATAGCAAAATCATAGCAACATCAATCTTAGAACATAATGGATACTAGGGATCAAACCCTAACAAAACTAACTTGATTTCATGGTAAATCTCATCCAACCCATCACCGTCCAGCAAGCCTACAATGAGATTACTCACGCACGGTGGTGAGCATCATGAAATTGGTGATGGAGGATGGTTGATGATGACGATGGTGACGGATTCCCCTCTCCGGAGCCCCGAACGAACTCCAGACCAGCCCTCCCGAGGAAGATTAGGGCTTGGCAGCGGCTCCGTATCATAAAACACGATGAATCCTTCTCTCTGATTTTTTCTCCCCAAAAGTGAATATATGGAGTTGGAGTTGAGGTCGGTGGAGTCCCAGGGGGCCCACGAGGCAGGGGCGCGCCCCCCCCCGGGGGGGGCCCTGCTCCCTCATGGATAGGGTGTGGGCCCCCTGATGCTGATTCTTTCGCCAATACTTTTCATTAATTCCAAAACGTGTCTCCGTGGATTTTCAAGTCATTCTGAGAACTTTTATTTCTACACAAAAATAACATCATGGCAGTTCTGCTGAAAACAGCGTCAGTCCGGGTTAGTTCCATTCAAATCATGCAAGTTAGAGTCCAAAACAAGGGCAAAAGTGTTTGGAAAAGTAGATACGTTGGAGACGTATCAACTCCCCCAAGCTTAAACCTTTGCTTGTCCTCAAGCAATTCAGTTGACAAATTGGAAGTGATAAAGAAAAACTTATAAAAACTCTGTTTGATCTTGTTGTTGCAAATATGTAAAGCCAACATTGAAGTTTTCAGCAAAGATTATGAACTAACCATATTCATAATAACATTTAGGTCTCATGTTTACTCATATCAATGGCATAATCAACTAGCGAGCAATAATAATAAATCTCGGATGACAACACTTTATCAAAACAATCATAACATGATATAACAAGATGGTATCTCGCTAGCCCTTTCCGAGACTGCAAAACATAAATGCAGAGCACCCCTGAAGATCAAGGACTGACTAGACATTGTAATTCATGGTAATAGGGATCCAGTCACAGTCATACTCAATGTGAATTAATAGCAATGCATGCGAATGACAGCAGTGCTCTCCAACTGGTGCTTTTTAACAAGAGGATGATGACTCAACATAAAAGTAAATAGATAGGCCCTTCGCAAAGGGAAGCGGGGATTTGCAGAGGTGCCAGAGCTCGAGTTTTGAAACAGAGATAAATAATATTTTGAGTGGCATACTTTCATTGTCAACATAACAACCAAGAGATCTCGATATCTTTCATGCTACACACATTATAGGTGGTTCCCAAACAAAATGGTAAAGTTTATACTCCCCACCACCAACAAACATCAATCCATGGCTTGTTCGAAACAACGGGTGCCGTCGAACTAACAACAATCCTGGGGGAGTTTTGTTTGCAATTATTTTGATTTGATTTCAGCATGGGACTAGGCATCCCGGTTACCGGCCATTTTCTCGTGAATGATGAGTGGAGTCCACTCATTGTGAGAATAACCCACCTAGCTATTGGGTAACATAGTAATTTCAAAAAAATTCCTACGCACATGCAAGATCATGGTGATGCATAGCAACGAGAGGGGAGAGTGTTGTCCACGTACCCTCATAGACCGAAAGCGGAAGCGTTAGCACAACGCGGTTGATGTAGTCGTACGTCTTCACGATCCGATCAATCAAGTACCGAACGTATGGCACCTCCGAGTTCAGCACACGTTCAGCCCGATGACGTCCCTCGAACTCCGATCCATCCGAGTGTTGAGGGAGAGTTTCGCCAGCACGACGGCGTGGTGACGATGTTGATGTTCTACCGACGCAGGGCTTCACCTAAGCACCGCTACAGTATTATCGAGCTGGACTATGGTGGAGGGGGGCACCGCACACGGCTAAGAGATCAATGATCTAATGTTGTGTCTCTAGGGTGCCCCCTGCCCCTGTATATAAAGGAGCAAGGGGGGGTGCGGCCGGCTAGGGCTAGGCCCGCCAGGAGGAGTCCTACTCCCACCGGGAGTAGGACTCCCCCCTTTCCTATTTGGATTAGGACTTGGGAGGGGGAAGAAGGAAAGATGGGGGCCGCCCCCCTTGCCCTAAACCAATTTGGTTTGGGCCTAGGGGGGCGCGCCCCATACTCCTCTTGCTGCCCTCCTTTTCCACTAAGGCCCATGTAGGCCCATTAAGCTCCCGGGGGGTTCCGGTAACCTTCCGGTAGTCCGGTAAAATCCCGATTTCACCCGGAACACTTCCGATATCCAAATATAGGCTTCCCATATATCAATCTGCATGTCTCGACCATTTCGAGACTCCTCGTCATGTCCGTGATCACATCTGGGACTCCGAACAACCTTCGGTACATCAAAACATATAAACTCATAATAAAACTGTCATCGTAGCGTTAAGCGTGCGGACCCTACGGGTTTGAGAACTATGTAGACATGACCGAGACACGTCTCCAGTCAACAACCAATAGCGAAACCTGGATGCTCATATTGGCTCCTACATATTCTACAAACATCTTTATCGGTTAGACCGCATAACAACATACGTTGTTCCCTTTGTCATCGGTATGTTACTTGCCCGAGATTCGATCGTCGGTATCTCAATACCTAGTTCAATCTCATTACCGGCAAGTCTCTTTACTCGTTCCATAACACATCATCCCACAAATAACTCATTAGTTGCAATGCTTTCAAGGCTTAAGTGATGTGCATTACCGAGAGGGCCCAGAGATACCTCTCCGACAATCGGAGTGACAAATCCTAATCTCGAAATACGCCAACCCAACAAGTACCTTTGGAGACACCTGTAGAGCACCTTTATAATGACCCAGTTACGTTGTGACATTTGGTAGCACACAAAGTGTTCCTCCAGTAAACAGGAGTTGCATAATCTCATAGTCATAGGAACATGTATAAGTCATGAAGAAAGCAATAGCAACAAACTAAACGATCAAGTGCTAAGCTAACGGAATGGGTCAAGTCAATCACATCATTCTCCTAATTATGTGATCCTATTAATCAAATGACAACTCATGTCTACGGTTAGGAAACATAACCATCTTTGATCAACGAGCTAGTCAAGTAGAGGCATACTAGTGACACTCTGTTTGTCTATGTATTCACACATGTATTATGTTTCCGGTTAATACAATTCTAGCATGAATAATAAACATTTATCATGATATAAGGAAATAAATAATAACTTTATTATTGCCTCTAGGGCATATTTCCTTCACTAGCATGGAAGATATAACAACCCTAGTTGATATATGAGCTATTCGAGCATACAAAACGGAATTTCATTTGAAGGTTTAGAGTTTGGCACATACAAATTTACTTGGAACGGCAGGTAAATACCGCATATAGGAAGGTATGGTGGACTCATATGGTATAACTTTGGGGTTTATGGAAGTGGATGCACAAGCAATATTCCCGCTTAGTACAAGTGAAGGCTAGAAAGAGACTGGGAAGCGACCAACTAGAGAGCGACAACAATCATGAACATGCATTAAGATTAATCAACAATGATTGCAAGCATGAGTAGGATATAAATCACCATGATCATAAATATCGTGGAGGCTATGTTGATTTTGTTTCAACTACATGCATGAACATGTGCCATGTCAAGCCACTCGAATCGTTCAAAGGAGGATACCACCCTATCATACCACATCACAACCATTTTAATAGCATGTTGGCACGCAAGGTAAACCATTATAAACTCCTAGCTAATTAAGCATGGCATGGGAAACTATAATCTCTAATTGTCATTGCAAGCATGTTTCATTCATAATAGGTTGAATCAGGAACGATGAACTAATCATATTTACAAAAACAAGATAGGTCGAGTTCATACCAGCTTGTCTCATCTCACACAGTCCATCATATATCGTCATTACTGCCTTTCACTCACACGACCGAACGGTGTGGACAATAATAATAGTGCATGTGCATTGGACTTAGCTGGAATCTGCAAGCATTTTATACAAGGGAGAAGACAAGGTAAAATGGGCTCCTGGTTAAATCAACAATAATGCATATGAGAGCCACTCAACATTTTCATCATGGTCTTCTCCTCTCGACCCCCAAAAATAAGAAAGGAAATAAAACTATTTACACGGGAAAGCTACCAACAAGCAAAAGAAGAACGAGAAATCTTTTCGGGTTTTCTTTTAATTACTACTACTACATGCATGGAAAGTAAACTTGCTAAAAGCTACAACTAATTTTTTTTGTTTTTTCTTAAGGTTTTTCAAACACACAAGAAGAAGGCTTAGAAAAGAAAATAAACTAGCATGGATAGTACAATGAAAAAGTATGAGCACCGGCAACTAGAATGAGTGTGTGAACATGAATGTAATGTCAGTGACAAATACGTACTCCCCCAAGCCTAGGCTTTTGGCCTAAGTTGGTATATGGCCACTGCTAGCCTGGCGGTTATCTAAAGTCGTAGCTGGGGTTGTATTGAGATGCAGCAGCTACTACTTGAAGAGCTGCATCTTGGAGGCGAGCTGCCTCCGTCCTCCTCTCATACTCGTTCGCCTCCTCCCTGGTTATAACATATCTCCTTTTTGCCTGAAAGTTAAAGAAAGTAGGAGCAGTGAGGGTGCTACCTCTTAAGCACGCATTGGTTTTCCCTTGAAGAGGAAAGGGTGATGCAACAAAGTAGCGTAAGTATTTCCCTCATTTTTGAGAACTAATGTATCAATCCAGTAGGAGACAACGCACAAGTCACCTAGTACCTACACAAACAATCAAGAACCTTGCAACCAACGTGATAAAGGGGTTGTCAATCCCTTCACGGTCACTCGCAAAAGTGAGATCTAATAAAGAAAGTAAAGTAAATATTTTTGGTATTTTTTCTATATATTGGAAAGTAAAGATTGCAAAATAGTTAACGAGATGCGATGAGATGCAATATAATAAGAAAGAGACCCGGAGGCCATAGGTTTCACTAGTGGATTCTCTCAAGATAGCATGTATTACGGTGGGTGAACAAATTACTGTCGGCAATTGATAGAAAAGCGCATAGTTATGAGAATATCTAAGGCAATGATTATGAATATAGGCATCACGTCTGTGTCAAGTAGATCGAAACGATTCTGTATCTACTACTATTACTCCACACATCGACCGCTATCTAGCATGCTTCTAGAGTATTAAGTTCATAAGAACAGAGTAACGCTTTAAGCAAGATGACATGATGTAGAGGGATAAACTCAAGCAATATGATATAAACCCCATCTTTTTATCCTCGATGGCAACAATACAATACGTCCCTTGCTGCCCCTACTGTCACTGGGAAAGGACACCGCAAGATTGAACCCAAAGCTAAGCACTTCTCCCATTGCAAGAAAGATCAATCTAGTAGGCCAAACTAAACCAAAAATTCGAAGAGACATGCAAAGATATCAAATCATGCATATAAGAATTCAGAGAAGAACCAAATAATATTCATAGATAGTATTGTTCATAAACCCACAATTCATCGGATCTCGGCAAACACACCGCAAAAGAGTATTACATCAAATAGATCTCCAAGAACATCGAGGAGAACTTTGTATTGAGAATCAAAGAGAGAGAGAGAGAAGAAGCCATCTAGCTAATAACTATGCACCCGAAGGTTTGTGGTAAACTACTCATGCTTCATCAGAGAGGCTATGGTGTTGATGTAGAAGCCCTCCGTGATCGATACCCCCTCTGGAAGATCACCGGAAGAGGCCCCAAGATGGTATCTCATGGGTATAGATGGTTGTGGCGGTGGAAAAGTGGTTTCGTGGCTCTCTGCGATCGATCTAGGGTATAAGAGTATATATAGGCGGAAGAAGTACGTCGGTGGAGCTACAAGGGGCCCATAAGGGTGGGGGTGCGCCTACCCCCTGGGTGCGCCCTTCTGCCTTGTGGCGTTCCAGACTTCAACTCCAAGTCTTCTAGTTTGCTTTCGGTCCAAGAAAGATCATCGCGATGGTTTCATTCCGTTTGGATTCCGTTTGGTATTCCTTTTCTGTGAAACTCTAAAATGGGCAAAAAACCAGAAACTGGCACTGGGCCTCCGATTAATAGGTTAGTCACAGAAATAATATAAAATAGCATATTAAAGCCCATTAAACATCTAAAACAGATAATATAATAGCATGGAACAATAAAAAATTATAGATACGTTGGAGACGTATCAAGCATCCCCAAGCTTAATTCCTGCTCGTTCTTGAGTAGGTAAATGATAAAAACAGAAATTTTTATGTGGAATGCCACCTAACATAATTATCAATGTATTTTTATTTACTGTGGCATGAATGTTCAGATTCAAAAGATTCAAAACAAAAGTTTAATATTGACATAAAAATAATAATGCTTCAAGCATACTAACAAAGTAATCATGTCTTCTCAAAATAACATGGCCAAAGAAAGCTATCCCTACAAAATCATATAGTCTGGCTATGCTCTATCTTTGTCACACAAAATATTTAAATCATGCACAACCCAGATGACAAGCCAAGCAATTGTTTCATACTTTTGATGTTCTTTTTTCAATCCTCATGCAATACATGAGCGTGAGCCATGGACATAGCACTATAGGTGGAATAGAATGGTGGTTGTGGAGAAGACGAAAAGGAGAAGATAGTCTCACATCAACTAGGCGTATCAATGGGCTATGGAGATGCCCATCAACAGATATCAATGTGAGTGAGTAGGGATTGCCATGCAACGGATGCACTAGAGCTATAAGTGTATGAAAGCTCAAAAAGAAACTAAGTGGGTGTGCATCCAACTTGCTTGCTCACGAAGACCTAGGGCATTTTGAGGAAGCCCATCATTGGAATATACAAGCCAAGTTCTATAATGTAAAATTCCCACTAGTATATGAAAGTGACAACATAGGAGACTTTCTATCATGAAGATCATGGTGCTACTTTGAAGCACAAATGTGGTAAAAGGATAGTAGCATTGTCCCTTCTCTCTTTTTCTCTCATTTTTATTTGGGCCTTTCTCTCTTTTATTATGGCCTCTTTTTTTCCGTCCGGGGTCTGATCCCGACTTGTGGGGGAATCATAGTATCCATCATCCTTTCCTCACTGGGACAATGCTCTAATAATGAAGATCATCACACTTTTATTTACTTACAACTCGATACTTAGAACAAAATATGACTCTATGTGAATGCCTCCGGCAGTGTACCGGGATGTGCCATGATTCAAGAGTGACATGTATGAAAAATTATGAACGGTGGCTTTGCCACAAATATGATGTCAACTACATGATCATGCAAAGCAATATGACAATGATGGAGCGTGTCATAATAAACGGAACGATGGAAAGTTGCATGGAAATATATCTCGGAATGGCTATGGAAATGCCATAATAGGTAGGTATGATGGTTGTTTTGAGGAAGGTAAGTGGTGGGTTTATGGTACCGGCGAAAGTTGCGCGGTACTAGAGAGGCTAGCAACGGTGGAAGAGTGAGAGTGCGTATAATCCATGGACTCAACATTAGTCATAAAGAACTCACATACTTATTGCAAAAATCTATTAGTTATTGAAACGAAGTACTATGTGCATGCTCCTAGGGGGATAGATTGGTAGGAAAAGACCATCGCTCATCCCCGATCGCCACTCATAAGGAAGAGAATCAAAAAATAGATCATGCTCCGACTTCATCACATAACGGTTCACCATACGTGCATGCTACGGGAATCAGAAACTTTAACACAAGTATCTCTCAAATTCACAACTACTAAAATAGCATGACTCTAATATCACCATCTTCATATCTCAAAACAATCATAAGGAATCAAACTTCTCATAGTATTCAATGCACTTTATATGAAAGTTTTTATTATACCCATCTTGGATGCTCATCATATTAGGACTAATTTTATAGCCAAAGCAAATTACCATGCTGTTCTAAAAGACTCTCAAAATAATATAAGTGAAGCATGAGAGATCAATAATTTCTATAAAATAAAACCACCACCGTGCTCTAAAAAGATATAAGTGAAGCACTAGAGCAAAATTATCTAGCTCAAAAGATATAAGTGAAGCACATAGAGTATTCTAATAAATTCCGATTCATGCGTGTCTCTCCCAAAATGTGTGTACAGCAAGGATGATTGTCGTAAACTAAAAAGCAAAGACTCAAATCATACAAGACGCCCCAAGCAAAACACATATCATGTGGTGAATAAAAATATAGCCTCAAGTAAAGTTACCGATAGACGAAGACGAAAGAGGGGATGCCTTCCGGGGCACCCCCAAGCTTAGGCTTTTGGTTGTCCTTGAATTTTACCTTGGGGTGCCTTGGGCATCCCCAGCCTTAGGCTCTTTCCACTCCTTATTCCAAAATCGATCAAATCTTTACCCAAAAACTTGAAAACTTCACAACACAAAACTTCAACAGAAAATCTCATGAGCTCCGTTAGTATAAGAAAATAAACCACGACTTTAAGGTACTGCAATGAACTCATTCTTTAATTATATTGGTGTTAAACCTACTGTATTTCAACTTATCTATGGTTCATACCCCCCGATACTAGCCATAGATGCATCAAAATAAGCAAACAACACACGAAAAACAGAATCTGTCAAAAAGAGAACAGTCTGTAGCAATCTGAAGGTTTCGAATACTTCTGTGACTCCAAAAATTCGGAGAAATTAGGAAGTACTTGATAAAAAGTATATTGATCTACTGCAGTTGGAATTGGTATTTTATCGCTCTCTGGTAAAAATTGAAAATTATGTTCGTGAGCGCACACTTTCTGTTTTTATCGGCAAGATCAAACAACAATCACCCAAGAAGATCCTAAAGGCTTTACTTGGCACAAACACTAATTAAGACATAAAAAATAATCATAACAGAAGCTAGATGAATTGTTTATTACTAAACAGGAACAAAAAGTAAAGAACAAAAATAAAATGGGAAACGTTTCCCGACGGACGATCGACAGAGCGCTCGGTCGGTCGCCGCTCGCTCGCTAGCCTTTTTACGCAGAAGCGACTGGGCTAGGTGCGTTCCTGGTCCTCAAGTGAGATATCCCTTTCCTTATCTCTCCCACACAAATTTTTTTCTCTTCTTTTTTCTTCTTGCTCTTTCCTTTTGCTTCTTTGCCTCCTTACCCACCAGCCATCCCTTGCTCCTTTCATCATTCATGAGCAAAGATACAACCGATGAGTCCCGATGCTGCAACCTTCGTCACCTTTTGCTACGACCGGCGACGAGAATTGCTGCAATCATTCATGTCGATAGCGACAATGACAATTTTTGCTTCAACCGTCATCGGTATTTGCTACAACTGGCGATTGGAATTGCTACAACCATTCATGTCGATGTCATGACCTGCGACCCGCGATAACGACGACGATGCTTTTGCTTCAACCTTTGTCAGTTTTTGTTACGGGCGACGATGATAATTTCTACAAGTATTTCATGTTGATGATGTGACCCACAATGCCGGCAACTATGATTTTGCTTCAACCTTCATCGACTTTTGCTACGACCAGCGGTGAGAATTGCTACAACCGTTCATGTTCATAACGCGAGCCATGACGGCGGTGGCAACATTTTTGTTGCAAACCGTCATTGAATTTTGCTACAACGGGCGAAGGAAAGTTCTACAACTGGCAAGGCCGGGAGCTGCAACCAGCACATGGTGGTACAACCGGTGGCCAACGAGCTGCATCCAACGGCGACTGAATGACAACGAGCTCTGACCCCTCAAAAGGTGAGCTGCAACTGGCGTGTCTAGGAGCTGGAACCCGCAAATAGGGGTCTGCATACGACATTTGTGAAGCTGTAAGCGGGGCGGCTACTGTTTCTACGAGCGACGGCGGTGAGCATGTGGGGCGGCGAGGGGTCGAGCGCAGGCGAGCGGGAGAAGGCAGTGCTGCAAGCGGGGAGGGGGGGCTGCGTCTCTGCGAGCCATGGCGATGAGCACGGGGGCGGCGTGTTGTGCGGCGAGCATGAAGGAAACAGGCAAACGATAACGATGGGGTTTGCGTATAGGATAAGGATGAAATACGGACGGTTAATTATTGGCTAATCCAATGTACCGGGTGCGACCGGCGGAAATTTTGGCCGGCGCACCGGCTCCTATCGTTCCCCAAATAATATTGGGTTGCCTCCCAACAAGCGCTATCGTTTAACGCCCCTAGCTAGGCATAAAAATAAGAATAGATCTAGGTATTGTCATCTTTGGTATGCAATCCATAAGTGGCTCTCATAATAGATTCATAAGGCAATTTAATTTTCTTCCTAGGAAAGTGTTCTATGACTTTCCTTAATAGAAATTGGAATATAATATTTCCTTCTTTCATGTCAATAATTGCACCAACAGTTCTAAGGAAAGGTCTACCAAGAATAATAGGACATGTAGGATTGCAATCTATATCAAGAACAATGAAATCTACGGGCACATAATTCCTATTTGCAACAATAAGAACATCATTAATCCTTCCCATAGGTTTCTTAATGGTGGGATCCACAAGATGCAAATTTAAAGAACAATCATCAAATTCATGGAAACCTAGCACATCACACAAAGTGTTTGGAAACGTGGAAACACTAGAACCCAAATCACACAAAGCATATCATTCATAATCTTCAATCTTAATTTTAATAGTAGGTTCCCACTCATCATAAAGTTTTCTAGGGATAGAAACTTCTTGTTCAAGTTTTTCTTCATAGGATTGAATTAAAGCATCAACAATATGTTTAGTAAAAGCTTTATTTTGATTATAAGCATGAGGATAATTTAACACAGATTTCAACAAGGAAATACAATCTATCAAAGTGCAATTATCATAATTAAATTCCTTGAAATCCAAAATAGTGGGTTCATTGCTATGTAAAGTTTTGACCTCTTCAATCCCACTTTTATTAATTTTTGCATCAAGATCTAAAAAATCCGAATCATTGGGACGCCTTTTAACTAAATTTGACTCATCTCCAGTCCCATCTTTATCAAGATTCATATTAGAAAACAAAGATTTAATAGGAGTAACATCAATCATGTTTCAATCTTCATCATTATTGTCATGTAGATCTTCCGGTTTAGCGGCCATGTTATTAACTAAGGTGGCTTGCTTATCCGAAATTTGGCCCACTAAATTTTCAAGATGAGAAAACTGAGATTTCAAACCATAAAATTCTTTAGACATATCATCGAGCTCTTTATTCATGTACTCCATAAAACTCTTTTGTTCTTTAAACTCGTTTATGAAGAAATTATTATGCTGAAATTGCAAAGACATAAAGCTTCTAACGTTGTTTTCAATTTCTTCCAACCTTCTAAGGTGAGTATCAACACCTTTTGGCAGAGCCATCAAAGCAAACAGGCACACCAGAAGCAAGCGAAAAGAGACGAATGGAAAAGGGGCGAATAAAAGGCAAAGGTTTTCGAAAATTGTTTTAGAAGTGGGGTAGAGGAAAACAAGATGTAAATGGCAAATAATATAATGTGAGGGAGAAGAGTTTATGATGGGTACTTGGTATGTCTTGACTTGGCATAGATCTCCTGGCAACGGCGCCAGAAATCCTTCTTGCTACCTCTTGAGCATGCATTGGTTTTCCCTTGAAGAGGGAAGGGTGATGCAGCAAAGTAGCATAAGTATTTCCTCAGTTTTGAGAACCAAGGTACCAATCTAGTAGGAGACAACGCACAAGTCACCTAGTACCTGCACAAACAATCAAGAACCTTGCAACCAACACGATAAATGGGTTGTCAATCCCTTCACGGTCACTCGCGAAAGTGAGATCTAATAAAGATAGTAAAGTAAATATTTTTTGTAGTTTTGTTGTATAGATTGGAAAGTAAAGATTGCAAAATAGTAAACGAGATGCGATGTAAATAAAGGATATGCAATATAATAAGAAAGAGACCCGGGGGCCATAGGTTTCACTAGTGGCTTCTCTCAAGATAGCATGTATTATGGTGGGTGAACAAATTACTGCCGAGCAATTAATAGAAAAGCACATAGTTATGAGAATATCTAAGGAAATGATTATGAATATAAGCATCACGTCCATGTCAAGTAGATCGAAACGATTCTGCATCTACTACTATTACTCCACACGTCGACCGCTATCCAGCATGCATCTAGAGTATTAAGTTCATAAGAACAGAGTAACACTTTAAGCAAGATGACATGATGTAGAGGGATAAACTCAAGCAATATGATATAAACCCCATATTTTTATCCTTGATGGAAACAATACAATACGTTCCTTGCTGCCCCTACTGTCATTGGGAAAGGACACCGCAAGATTGAACCCAAAGCTAAGCACTTCTCCCATTGCAGGAAAGATCAATCTAGTAGGCCAAACTAAACCGAAAATTCGAAGAGACATGCAAATATATCAAATCATGCATATAAGAATTCAGAGAAGAACCAAATAATATTCATAGATAGTCTTGTTCATAAACCCACAATTCACCGGATCTCGGCAAACACATCGCAAAAGAGTATTACATCAAATAGATCTCCAAGAACATCGAGGAGAACTTTGTATTGAGAATCAAAGAGAGAGAGAGAGAGAGAAAGAGAGAGAAGAAGCCATCTAGCTAATAACTATGCACCTGAAGGTCTGTGGTAAACTACTCACGCTTCATCAGAGAGGCTATGGTGTTGATGTAGAAGCCCTCCATGATCGATTCCCCCTCTGGCAGATCGCCGGAAGAGGCCCCAAGATGGGATTTCATGGGTACAGAAGGTTGCGGCGGTGGAAAAGTGGTTTCGTGGCTCTCTGCGATCGATCTAGGGTATAAGAGTATATATAGGCGGAAGAAGTACGTCGGTGGAGCTACGAGGGGCCCACGAGGGTGGGGGGCGCGCCTACCCCCCTGGGAACGCCCTCCTGTCTCGTGGCCGCCTAGTGGCGTTCCAGACTTCAACTCCAAGTCTTCTGGTTTGCTTTCAGTCCAAGATAGATCATCCCGAAGGTTTCATTTAGTTTGGTATTCCTTTTCTGCGAAACTCTAAAATAGGAAAAAACTGAAACTAGCACTGGGCCTCCAGTTAATAGGTTAGTCCCAAAAATAATATAAAGAGCATATTAAAGCCCATTAAACATCTAAAACAGATAATATAATAGCATGGAACAATAAAAATTATAGATACATTGGAGACGTATCAGAGGGCAACATGGAAAGTGTGCTGTCTATCAAAGATTAGTCGGTACTGGAGGAACTTTTCATTCCTCTCAAGAAACTGATGGCGAACCATAACACTATAATCTAGATAAGCGGGAGGCAACTCCATATCGTTTCCATGTATGGGTACACCAAGATAATTAGCTACACGAGTTGCATAAATTCCACCAAACAAATCTCCACTTGTACCGTTAAGATGCAACCTTCGTGCAACAATGGCCCCTAAGTTATATTGTTTATCACCTAATACCGCACTCTTGAGGACACTAAGATCTGGAACGCACATGTGACAAGCCTCATCTTTACCGTTAATGCATCTAGCTATAAAGAGAGCAAAATAATGTATGAAAGGGAAATGAATGCTCCCTATGGTAGCTTGTGTGATTTCGCTAGATTTCCCCACAGTGATACTAGCAAGAAAGTCTTTATATTCAGATTTGCGAGGTTCACTAACATTGCCCCACTGCGGGAGTTTACAAGCAGTATTAAAATCTTCTAGGTCCATGGTATATGATTTATCATAAAGATCAAATAAAATAGTGTGAGAATTGCGCGAGGATGTAAATTTAAACCTCCTCACAAAGGAATCAGTTAGGTAGTGATACTGTAGGCACTTATCTGGCACGAAGTCCTCAAGATCGGCATTATGCACATACGCGTCAAATTCATCCTTGATGCCTGCCTAGACTATAAACTCCTCTAACGGACATTCACAAGGATGCACTTGAGCTTCCCTCGGTGTTCATCGCCCGGCTCACGTATCACGAGCCTTGGTTCTTGCTTCCTTGAGGAACCACCATGGTACATTTTCCTATGCATTTTTCTTTCTCTGAAAAATTTCTGAAATTTTAGTGACTCAAAATAAAAGTGAATCAAACTCAACGAGATTGATAGCAACTACTCCCACATGTGCGTAGAGGCCATATCATGCATTAAAACTACTTTGGACCATATAAATTTGACATGAAAGCTCAAGAACAGGGTCACCTTAGCAGCAAAAATTTGCAATAAATAAATCACTAGAACAAAAACTAATTGGACCATTGGTGAAGGAAATATGCCCTAGAGGCAATAATAAAGTTGTTATTTATATTTCCGCGTGGCATAGAGGGCCGGCCCTCCCCCTCCTACACTCCTTTATATACGGGGGAGGGGGGCACCCCATAGACACACAAGTTGATCATTGTCTTAACCGTGTGCGGTGCTCCCCTCCACCATAATCCACCTCGGGCATATCGTAGCGGTGCTTAGGCAAAGCCCTGTTCCGGTAGCTTCATCATCACCCTCATCACGCTGTCATGCTGACGAAACTCTCCCTCGACACTCAGCTGGATCTAGAGTTCATGGGACGTCATCGAGCTGAACATGTGCAGATCGTGGAGGTGCCGTACCTTCGGCGCTAGGATTGGTCGGATTGTGAAGACGTTCGACTACACCAACCACATTGTCATAACGCTTCCGCTTACGGTCTACGAGGGTACGTGGACAACACTCTTCCCATCTAGTTGCTATGCATCACTGATACGTCTCCAACGTATCTATAATTTTTTATTGTTCCATGCTATTATATTATCTGTTTTGGATGTTAATGGGCTTTATTTTACACTTTTATATTATTTTTGGGACTAACCTATTAACCCAAGGCCCAGTGCAAATTGCTGTTTTTTTGCCTATTTCAGTGTTTCGCAGAAAAGGAATATCAAACGGAATGAAACCTTCGGGAACGTGATTTTTGGAACAACATGATGCAGAGGACTTGGAGTGGACGTCAAGAAACGAACGAGGAGTCCACGAGGTAGGGGGGCGCGCCTACCCCCCTGGGCGCGCCCTCCCCCCTCGTGGCTCAACCGACCTACTTCTTCCACCGCAACCCTACATATGGTTTGAATCTTTGGATCTTTTCCACCGCCCTACATATGGTTTGAATCTTTGGATGATTATACAATTTTTTATGCCGGATTGAAATTTGCTTCTAGAAATCTTTTAGATTCGGCCGTGGGAGGTACTTTTACGGAAATCACTTTAGGAGAAGCTACTAAATTCCTAGATAATATTATGGTTAATTATTCTCAATGGCATGCTGACATATCTACTAATAAAAAGGTGCATGCTATAGAAGAAATCAATGTTTTGAGTGGAAAGATGGATGAACTTATGAAATTGTTTGCTAATAAAAGTGTTTCTTCTGATCCTAATGATATGCCTTTGTCTACTTTGATTGAGAATAATAATGAATCTATGGATGAGAATTTTGTTGGTAAGAACAATTTTGGTAATAATGCGTATAGAGGTAATTTTAATCCTAGGCCGTTTCCTAGTAATTCCTCTAATAATTATGGTAATTCCTACAATAGTTCTTATGGAAATTATAATAAGATGCCCTCTGATTTTGAATCTAATATTAAAGAATTTATTAGTTCGCAAAAGAATTTCAATGCTTTGATTGAAGAAAAATTGTCTAAGATTGATGAGTTGGCTAGGAACATGGATAGAATTTCTCTTGATGTTGATTCTTTGAAACTTAGATCTATTCCACCTAAGCATGAAATCAATGAGTCTCTCAAAGCTATGAGAATTTCCATTGATGAGTGCAAAGAAAGAACCGCTAGGATGCGTGCTAAAAAAGATTGTTTTGTGAAAGCGTGTTCTTCTAGTTTCCATGATAATAATGATGAAGATCTACAAGTTATTGATATGTCCCCTATTAAATATTTTTTTGCAATATGAATCTTGATAATGATGGGACTGGAGATGAGTCAACTTTAGTTAGAAGGCGTCCAGTGATTCAGAGTTTTTAGATCTTGATGCAAAAATTGATAAAAGTGGGATTGGAGAGGTCAAAACTTTGCATAGCAATGAACCCACTATCTTGGATTTTAAGGAATTTAATAATGATAATTGTTCTTTAATAGATTGTATTTTCTTGTTGCAATCCGTGCTAAATTCTCCACATGCTTATAGTCAAAATAAAGCTTTTACTAAACCTATCGTTGATGTTTTAATGCAATCTTATGAAGAAAAGCTTGAATTGGAAGTTTCTATCCCAAGAAAACTTTATGATGAGTGGGAACCTACTATTAAAATTCAAATTAAAGATCATGAATGCTTTGCTTTATGTGATTTGGGTGCTAGTGTTTCCACGATTCCTAAAACTTTGTGTGATTTGCTAGGTTTCCGTGAATTTGATGATTGTTCTTTAAACTTGCATCTTGCGGATTCCACCATTATGAAACCTATGGGAAGAATTAATGATGTTCTTATTGTTGCAAATAGTATTTTTTTGCTCGTAGATTTCATCGTTCTTGATATTGATTGCAATCCTACATGTTCAATTATTCTTGGTAGACCTTTCCTTAGAACGATTGGTGCAATTATTGATATGAAGGAAGGGAATATTAGATTCCAATTTCCGTTAAGGAAGGGCATGGAACACTTTACTAGAAAGAAAATTAAATTACCTTATGACTCTACTATGAGAGCCACTTATGGATTGCATACCAAAGATGATAATACCTAGATCTATCCTTGCTTTTATGCCTAGCTAGGGGAGTTAAACGATAGCGCTTGTTGGGAGGCAACCCAATTTTATTTTTGTTCCTTGCTTTTTGGTTCTGTTTAGTAATAAATAATTCAGCTAGCCTCTTTTTAGATGTGGTTTTGTGCTTTTAATTAGTGTTTGTGCCAAGTAGAACCTTTGGGAGGACTTGGGGAAAGTCTTTGCGATCTTGCTGTAAAAAACAGAAACTTTAGCGCTCACGAGATTTGCTGCCATTTTTTATTGGAGAGTGCTATTTAGTTAATTATTTTTGAAGATGATTAAGAGATAAATTACTCACGTCCAGCAATTTATTTTAGAATTTTGGGGGTTCCAGAAGTATTCGAAACCTACAGATTACTACAGACTGTTCTATTTTTGACAGATTGTGTTTTTCGTGTGTTGTTTGCTTATTTTGATGAATCTATGGCTAGTAATAGAGTTTATGAACCATATAAAAGTTATAATACAGTAGGTTTAACACCAATTTAAATAAATAATGAGTTCATTACAGTACCTTGAAGTGGTGGTTTGTTTTCTTTTACTAACGGAGCTCATGAGATTTTCTTTTAAGCTTTGTGTTGTGAAGTTTTCAAGTTTTGGGTAAAGATTTGATGGATTATGGAACAAGGAGAGTCAAGGACCTAAGCTTGGGGATGCCCAAGGCACCCCAAGGTAAAATCCAAGGACAACCTAAAGCCTAAGCTTGGGTATGCCCCAGAAGGCATCCCCTCTTTCGTCTTCGTCCATCGGCAACTTTACTTCGAGCTATATTTTTATTCGCCACATGATATGTGTTTTGCTTGGAGCGTCTTGTATGATTTGAGTATTTGCTTTTTATTTTACCACAATCATCCTTGTAGTACACACATTTTGGGAGATACACACATGAATTGGAATTTATTAGAATACTCTATGTGCTTCACTTATACCTTTTGAGCTAGATAATTTTGCTCTAGTGCCTCGCTTATATATTTTAGAGCACGGTGGTGGTTTTATTTTGTAGAAATTATTGATCTCTCATGATTCAATTATATTATTTTGAGATTTCCTTAGAACAGCATGGTAATTTGCTTTGGTTATGAATTTAGTCCTAATATGATAGGCATCCAAGATCGGTAAAATAAAAACTGTCATAAAAAGTGCATTGAGTACTAAGAGAAGTTTGATACTTGATAATTGTTTTGAGATATAAAGGTGGTAATATTAGAGTGTGCTAGTTGAGTAGTTGTGAATTTGAGAAATACTTGTGTTGAAGGGTGCAAGTCCTGTAGCATGCACGTATGGTGACTGTTGTGTAACAAATTTGAAACATGAGGTGTTATTTCATTGTCTTCCTTATGAGTGGCGGTTGGGGATGAGCGATGGTCTTTTCCTACCAATCTATCCCCCTAGGAGCATGAGCGTAATGCTTGGTTTTTGATGACTTGTAGATTTTTGCAATAAGTATGTGAGTTCTTTATGACTAATGTTGAGTCCATGGATTATACGCACTATCACCCTTCCATCATTGCTAGCCTCTTCGGTACCGTGCATTGCCCTTTCTCACCTTGAGAGTTGGTGCAAACTTCGTCGGTGCATCGAAACCCCATGATATGATACGCCCTGTCACACATAAACCTCCTTATATCTTCCTCAAAACAGCCACCATACCAACCTATTATGGCATTTCCATAGCCATTTCGAGATATATTGCCATGCAACTTTCCACCGTTCCGTTTATCATGACACACATCATCATTGTCATATTGCCTTGCATGATCATGTAGTTGACATCGTATTTGTGGCAAAGCCACCGTTCATAATTTTTGATACATGTCAGTCTTGATTCATTGCCCTTCCCGGTACACCGCCGGAGGCATTCATATATAGTCATACTTTGTTCTAGTATCGAGTTGTAAATAAATAGAAGTGTGATGATCATCATCAATAGAGCATTGTCCAAAATAAAAAAGAAAAGAAAAGAGAAAGGCTAAATAAAAAAAGAAGGCCCCAAAAAAATATAAAAAAGGGACAATGCTACTATCCTTTTTTCCGCACTTGTGCTTCAAAGTAGCACCATGATCTTTATGATAGAGAGTCTCTTGTTTTGTCACTTTCATATACTAGTGGGAATTTTTCATTATAGAACTTGGCTTGTATATTCCAACAATGGGCTTCCTCAAATGCCCTAGGTCTTCGTGGGCAAGCAAGTTGGATGCACACCCACTTAGTTTCTTTTGTTGAAATTTCATACATTTACAGCTCTAGTGCATCCGTTGCTTGGCAATCCCTACTCCTTGCATTGACATCAATTGATGGGAATTCCCTAGCCCATTGATTAGCCGCGTTAATGTGAGACTTTCTCCTTTTTTGTCTTCTCCACATAACCCCCATCATCATATTCTATTCCACCCATAGTGCTATATCCATGGCTCACACTCATGTATTGCGTGAAAGTTGAAAGAAGTTTGATATTACTAAAGTGTGAAACAATTGCTTGGCTTGTCATCGGGGTTGTGCATGATGAGAGCATTCTTGTGTGACAAAAATGGAGCATTAACAAACTATATGATTTTGTAGGGATGAACATTCTTTTGCCATGTTATTTTGAGAAGACATAATTGCTTACTTAGTATGCTTCAAGTATTACTATTTTTATGTCAATATTAGACTTTTGTCTTGAATCTTTCGGAGCTGAATATTCATGCCACAATAAATAGAATTACATTGAGAATTATGTTAGGTAGCATTCCACATCAAAAATTCTGTTTTTATCATTTACCTACCCGAGGACGAGCAGGAATTAAGCTTGGGGATGCTTGATACGTCTCCAACGTATCTATAATTTTTGATTGTTCCATGCTATTATATTATCTGTTTTGGATGTTAATGGGCTTTATTTTACACTTTTATATTATTTTTGGGACTAACCTATTAACCCAAGGCCGAGTGCAAATTGTTTTTTTTGCCTATTTCAGTGTTTCCCAGAAAAGGAATATCAAACGGAATCCAAACGGAATGAAACCTTCGGGAACATGATTTTTGGAACAAACGTGATCCAGAGGACTTGGAGTGGACGCCAAGAAACGAACGAGGAGTCCACGAGGCCAGGGGCGCGCCCTCCCCCCTCATGGGTCCCTCATAGCTCAACCGACCTACTTCTTCCTCCTATATATACTCATATATCCTGAAAACATCCAGGAGCACCGCGAAACCCTATTTCCACCGCCGCAACCTTCTGTACCCAAGAGATCCCATCTTGGGGCCTTTTCCGGAGCTCCGCTGGAGGGGGCATCGACCATGGAGGGCCTCTATATCAACTCCATGGCCCCTCCGATTATGTGTGAGTAGTTTACTTTAGACTTTCTGGTCCATAGTTATTAGCTAGATGGCTTCTTCTCTCTCTTTGAATCTCAATACAAAGTTCTCCTCGATCTTCTTGGAGATCTATTAGATGTAACTCTTTTTGCGGTGTGTTTGTCGAGATCCGATGAATTGTGGGTTTATGATCAAGTCTATCTATGAATAATATTTGATTCTTCTCTGAAATCTTTTATGCATGATTGGTTATCTTTGCAAGTCTCTTCGAATTATCAGTTTGGTTTGGCCTACTAGATTGATCTTTCTTGCAATGGGATAAGTGCTTAACTTTGGGTTCAATCTTGCAGTGCTCGATTCCAGTGACAGAAAGGGAAACGACACGTATTGTATTGTTGCCATCGAGGATAAAAAGATGGGGTTTATATCATATTTCTTGAGTTTATCCCTCTACATCATGTCATCTTACCTAATGCGTTACTCTGTACTTATGAACTTAATACTCTAGATGCATGCTGGATAGCGGTCGATGTATGGAGTAATAGTAGTAGATGCAGGCAGGAGTTGGTCTACTTGTCGCGGACGTGATGCCTATAGACATGATCATGCATAGATATTCTCATAGTTATTCACTTTTCTATCTATTGCTCGACAGTAATTTGTTCACCCACTGTAATACTTATGTTATCTTGATAGAAGCCACTAGTGAAACCTATGGCCCCCGGGTCTATTGTCCATCATATTAATCTTCCGTCAACAAGCTATTTCCATGACCTTTTATTTTGCAATCTTTACTTTTACTCTTTATCATAAAAATACCACAAATATTATCTTATCATCTCTATCAGATCTCACTCTCGTAAGTGACCGTGAAGGGATTGACAACCCCTTTATCGCATTGGTTGCGAGGTTCTTATTTGTTTGTGTAGGTACGAGGGACTTGCGTGTGGCCTCCTATTGGATTGATACCTTGGTTCTCAAAAACTGAGGGAAATATTTACGCTACTTTGCCGCATCACCATTTCCTCTTCAAGGGAAAACCAACACAGTGCTCAAGAGGTAGCAATCACCTAGATAGATCTTGCGTGTGCGTAGGATTTTTTTTTGAAATTACCGCGTTCCCCAACAATTGGAGGAGTCACATACCGGAGAACAATCCCCCGAAACAGTTTTGTGAATGGAGCATTGAGCAAAGAGATCGAAAATGGCAGCAAGATGAGCTAGAACACGGGTTTGAGCTATGTGAGGATTTTTTCTGGAGATCGAAAAGCATTAAGTAATTGGAGAAGCCTCCCCCAAGCTTGTGGGAGACTCTCTTCTTCAATTTGCACAAAATTATATATTTCCCTTAAGGCAGCTTGTTTCTTATGAGCGGGGAAATATTTAGCAGAGAAGTAATAAATCATATCCTAGGGACTATGCACACAACTAGGAGCAAGAGAATTAAACCATGTTTTAGCATTACCCTTTAATGAGAATGGAAATAACTTATGGATATAGTAGTAACGAATTTTTTCCTCGTGAGTGAATAGGGTGACTATATCATTCAATTTAGTAAGATGTGCGACAACAGTTTCAGACTCATAGCCATAAAAAGGATCAGATTCAACCAAAGTAATTAACTCAGGATTGACAGAGAAATCATAATCCTTATCAGAAATACAGATAGGTGAAGTAGCAAAAGCAGGGTCATATTTCATTCTAGCATTCAAAGAAATTTCTTTCAGCTTAGCTAATAGTTTCTTAAGATCATATCTATCTTTGTAAGCAAAAAGGTCTCTAGCAGTTTCTTCATCCGTAACATAACCCTCCGGCACATCAGACAATTCATATCTAGGGGGAGAATCTCCATCATCACTTTCGATATTATGTGTTTCAATAATTTCATTTTCTCTAACCCTAGCAAGTTGTTCATCAAGAAATTCACCTAATGGCACGGTATTATCAAGCATAGAAGTAGTTTCATCATAAGCATCATGCATAGAAGAAGTGGCATCATCAATAACATGCGACATATAAGAATCAATAACAGGTGTAGGTGTCGCAAATTTACTCATAACAGAAGGTGAGTCAAGTGCAGAGCTAGATGGCAGTTCCTTACCTCCCCTCATAGTTGAGGGAAAAATCTTCGTTCTTTCATCTTTCAAGTTCCTCATAGTGATCAACAGATATAAATCCCAAGTGACTCAAAGAATAGAGCTATGCTCCCCGGCAACGGCGCCAGAAAATAGTCTTGATAACCCACAAGTATAGGGGATCGCAACAGTTTTTGAGGGTAGAGTATGCCACCCAAATTTATTGATTCGACACAAGGGGAGCCAAAGAATATTCTCAAGTATTAGCAGTTGAGTTGTCAATTCAACCACACCTGAAAGACTTAATATCTGCAACAAATTATTTAGTAGCAAAGTAGTATGGAAGTAACGATAACGGTGGCAAAAGTAACAGTAGTAGTTTTTGTAGCAATCATAACAGTGGCAACGAAAAAGTAACTAAGCAAAGATCAATATGTGAAAAGCTCGTAGCCAATGGATCAATGATGGATAATTATGTCGGATGCGATTCCTCATGCAACAGTTATAACATAGGGTGACACAGAACTAGCTCTAGTTCATCATTGTAATGTAGGCATGTATTCCGAATATAGTGCTTATGGAAAAGAACTTGCATGACATCTTTTGTCCTACCCTCCCGTGGCAGTGGGGTCCTATTGGAAATTAAGGGATATTAAGGCCTCATTTTCCTAGAGTACCGGACCAAAGCATTAATACTTAGTGAGCACATGAACTCATCAAACTACGCTCACCACCGGGAGTGGTCCCGATTATTGTCACTTTGGGGTTGCCGGATCATAACACATAGTAGGTGACTATTGACTTGCAAGATAGGATCAAGAACTCACATATATTCATGAAAACATAATAGGTTCAGATCTGAAATCATGGCACTCGGGTCCTAGTGACAAGCATTAAGCATAGCAAAATCATAGCAACATCAATCTTAGAACATAATGGATACTAGGGATCAAACCCTAACAAAACTGACTCGATTACATGGTAAATCTCATCCAACCCATCACCGTCCAACAAGCCTACGATGAGATTACTCACGTACGACGGTGAGCATCATGAAATTGGTGATGGAGGATGGTTGATGATGACGATGGTGATGGATTCCCCTCTTTGGAGCCCCGAACGGACTCCAGATCAACGCTCCCGAGGAAGATTAGGGCTTGGCGGCGGCTCCGTATCGTAAAACGTGATGAATCCTTCTCTCTAATTTTTTTTCTCCCTGAAAGTGAATATATGGAGTTTGGGTTGAGGTCGGTGGAGTTCCAGGGGGCCCACGAGGCAGGGGGGCGCGCCCGGGGGGGTACCCTGGACCCTCGTGGATAGGGTGTGGGCCCCCTGATGCTGATTCTTTCGCCAGTATTTTTCATTAATTCCAAAACGTGTCTCTGTGGATTTTCAGGTCATTTCGAGAACTTTTATTTCTGCAAAAAAATAACACCATGTCAGTTCTGCTGAAAACATCGTCAGTCCGGGTTAGTTCCATTCAAATCATGCAAGTTAGAGTCCAAAACAAGGGCAAACGTGTTTGGAAAAGTAGATACATTGTAGACATATCAATCTACATTGACGACGCAGGCTCAGGCCCCGATGCCGGCTCAATCGAGTATGGGTATCGGGTCCCCTTCAGCAGAATCCACGTATTCATCGGCAAGATCGGTGAATCGGGCCCTGAGCCGGACATCTGCATGGACATCATCGAGACGGCTCAGCGTGCATGACCCACCAAGGATCAAACTGCTGTGAAGCACACCTTTGTGGGTTTCATCCATGGGGCGGAACTTGAGGAAGGATCTATGTCTGGTGGTGATACGGTCATCTACTCTGATGGTGAGTCGTCAACCAGTGAGACGGATTCGATGTATCAACTACAGGCCGGCCGGCTTGGGGGCTGTTCCGATGGTGACAGTATTCCAGACCCCTATGAGCCGCCGAACAGGGTTGCAATCTTCATGGCTGGCACACAACCAGCACTCGGTTCGATGACCGTCGCGGCCATGACCTCCAGCTCAGCGGCTGCGGCGATGGCTGGGGCTAGTGGCTCTGCGCACCTGCCAGCTCAGGTTCTAACCGAACTGCTGGATGCTTTGGCAACTTTTATGGGGACGGAGGTGACCCCGGATAGTCAAGAACAACATAAAGTGGATGTTGCAAAGCTACAAGATGAGATAGCTCAGGCCAAGGAAGAGCTGGCGGCTGAGAACGCTAGGATGGCCATGGAGCGAGCTGCTTTGGACGTTCAGGCACAACAGATTCATGCAGAATATTTCCGGCTTACCTTGGATCAAAACGCTTCAAATTCCTTCATGAGAAGGAGGCACCAGAGTCGCTTACCTCCGGATTACGATGCGAGAAACCTCTTCAACACACCTGGGGCAGGGACCAGTGACCCGTCTGTGTTGAACCGCACTGGTGAAGCACCGGTGACAGGAGCGCCGGTTCAACCATGAGCTACTGACCCGCCCCGCTTGACTCTGCCTCAGCATGCTTTGACACCGCCGGGTCATTATTCCAATCCTCTAGATAACATGATTGTCGCAGCGACACGTTTGGCGGCTCTCCCGATGGAAGGCTAGTCTCTGGCCGCGATGGAGATGCGGAGGTCCAGAGAGCTTCTTCAGACAGCAGTGGCTCAACAAGCGGCTTATTCGTACATGCATGAAAGGATTCACTCGACCTCTCATCCGAGCCAGAGTTATAGTAGACATATTGACTCGCCAGCAGTTTTAAGTAGTGAGCAACATCGTAACTAGCCCCATAGGCATGACCCAACATGCAGTGGTGTCGATGCTCAGACTTTGGTGGGTCAGGCCAGGGCACGTCGGGAGGCTGAGCCGGCGGCTCAATTAGCGGTTCAACATCAATCTACGGTTTATCCATTAGCATCTGTGGAGGCAGGAGTGACCTCTAGAATCTTGGGAGTGCCATGTTTAGTGCCGGCTCTACGCAACGAGCACTTGCCTAATGATTTCAAGGGTCCTTGTAAAGTGCCTAACTACACAGCGGATCAGCCCCCAGAGGCTTGGATTGATAACTATTAGATGGCTATGGAGATGTTCGATGTGAGTGATGCCGCATGTGCTAAGTATTTCACCATGATGTTCGACAGGCTGACTCGTAACTGGTTGAAAGGGTTGCCTACTAACTCCATTGGTTCATGTGCTGAATTGAAGTCCCGTTTCATTCAGAATTTCAAGGATGCATGGAAGAAGCCCATGCAGATTCTTGATTTAGACACTTGTGCCCAGGGCGAAGGAGAGTCAATGACCCATTGGGTGCACCGGATCTCAACCATTATTCACTCCTCAGACAGTATTAACATCGGCTCAGCTATTCTCATGTTAGAGAAAAAACGCCGTTTCCTTCCCCTCAAGCAGAAGTTGGTGCGGCTTAAGCGCCACTGTAATGATATGGGGGAGCTCATGGAGGCTCTCGTCAAGTACGCTGACTCGGATAGTACCAAGGATCCATAATCTGATGAGGAGAAGGCTGGAAAGGGGAAGAAAAACGGCAAGGGGCAGCAACAGAATACGGCGGGGCAAGGTAACAATTGTAAGCGCAAGTACACGGATGGTGGCTTAGATAACAATTGTAAGCGCAAGTACACAGATGGTGGCTTAGATTTTGTGGCTAAGACTAATGTGTAGAACAATGATCGCCACCGCAAGGGAAGATTCCAGCCCCAATCTGGAGGGTCAAGGTCTAATCTAGAGGCGATGTTGAACCAACCCTGTCCAAAGCATAGTCGACCTGATAGACCATCAACGCACCTCTGGAAGGATTGTAGCATCATGAGGGAGTACAGGAAATACAACCTCAATCAGGACTACAATAATGGTAATGGCCCGCATGGCGGGGCAGGCTCTGGCCCACACGGACCTAGCTTTGGAGGCGGCGGTTCAAACTCCAGTTTTCAAGGCCAAGGCAATCAAGGTGGTTTTAATCAGCAGTCTGGTCAGGGGAATCAGCAGCAACAATCTGGTTATTAGAGTACTCCGAAGCAGTTGAATAGTGGACAATATCATGTGTTCACCACGAATTTATGCAAACGAGACCAGAAGGTTCGTAAGAGGGTAGTAAACGCGGTTGAGCCGATGATCCCTCAATACTTGCGATGGTCCGAACATGCTATTGTATGGAGCCGTGAGGATCACCCGCCCCGGGTTGACAATCTGGGTCACTTGGCTTTGGTGATTGTGCCTCAGGTCGTAGGTTACAAGTTTACAAAAGTGCTCATGGATGGAGGCAGTGAAGGAAATATGCCCAAGAGGCAATAAAAAGTTGTTATTTATATTTCCTTATATCATGATGAATGTTTATTATTAATGCTAGAATTTTATAAATGAGAAAACTTAGTACATGTGTGAATACATAGACAAACAGAGTGTCCCTAGTATGCCTCTACTTGACTAGCTCGTTAATCAAAGATGGTTATGTTTCCTGACCATAGACATGTGTTGTCATTTGATGAATGGGGTCACATCATTAGAGAATGCTGTGATGGACAAGACCCATCCGTTAGCTTAGCATAATGATCATTTAGTTTTATTGCTATTGCTTTCTTCATAACTTATACATGTTCCTATAACTATGAGATTATGCAACTCTCAAATACCGGAGGAACACCTTGTCTGCTATCAAATGTCACAACATAACTGGGTGATTATAAAGATGGTCTACAGGTGTCTCCGATGGTGTTTGTTGAGTTGGCATAGATCGAGATTAGGATTTGTCACTCCGTGTATCGGAGAGGTATCTCTGGGCCCTCTCGATAATGCCCATCACTATACGCCTTGCAAGCAATGTGACTAATGAGTTAGCTATGAGATGAAGCATTATGGAACAAGTAAAGAGACTTGCCGGTAATGAGATTGAACTAGGTATGAGGATACTGACGATCGAATCTCGGGCAAGTAACATACCGATGACAAAGGGAATAACATATGTTGTTATGCGGTTTGACCAATAGAGATCGTCGTAGAATATATAGGAGCAAATATGAGCATCCATGTTCCGCTATTGGTTATTGACCGGAGATGTGTCTCGGTCATGTCTACATAGTTTTCGAACCCGTAGGGTCTGCACGCTTAACGTTCGATGACGATTTGTATTATAGTTATGTGATTTGATGACCGAAGTATGTTCGGAGTCCCTGATGAGATCACGGACATGACAAGGAGTCTCAAAATGGTCGAGACGTAAAGTTTGATATATTGGAAGGTTATATTCGGACACCGGAATGGTTCCGAAGTGATTCAGGTATTTTTCGTAGTACCGGGAGGTTATCGGAACCCCGTGGGAAGTATTGGGCCTTAATGGGCTTTAGTGGAAAGGAGAAAAGGGCCAGAAGGGGTGGCGGCGCTCCCCCCATGGCATGTCCGAATTGTACTAGGGAGGGGGCGGTGCCCCCTCTTTCCTTCTCCCTCTCCTCCTCCTTCCCTCTCCCCCTCTTGGAAAAGGAAGGGGACTCCAACTAGGATTGAGGATCCTAGTTGGACTCCCGTATGGAGCGCGCCCCCCTTGACCGGCCTCCTCCTCCCCCCTCCTTTATATACATGGGCAAGGGGGGCCCCAAAGCAAGACGGAGAATCTCTTAGCCGCATGTAGTGCCGCCTCCACAGTTTAACACCTCGGTCATATCGTTTATAGTGCTTAGGTGAAGCCCTGCGCCGGTAACTTCATCATCACCGTCACCTTGCCGTCGTGCTGAAGGAACTCTCCCTCATCCTCAATTGGATCAAGAGCTCGAGGGACGTCATCATGCTGAACGTGTACTAAACACGGAGGTGCCGTATGTTCGGTACTTGGATCGGTTGGATCATGAAGACGTTCGACTACATCCACCGCGTTACTAAATGCTTCCGCTTTTGGTCTACGAGGGTACATGGACACACTCTCCCCTCTCGTTGTTATAAATCTCCTAGTTAGATCTTGCGTGATCGTATGATTTTTTTGAATTACTACGTCCCCCAATGGTGGCATCAGAGCCTGGTCTATGCGTAGATGTTATATGCACGAGTAGAACACAAAGAGTTGTGGGCGATAATAGTCATACTGCGTACCACCAACATCTTACTTTGATTTGGCGGTATTGTTGGATGAAGTGGCACGGACCGACATTACATGACCGCGTTCATGAGACTGGTTCTACCGACGTGCTTCGCACACAGGTGGCTAGCGGGTGTCTGTTTCTCCAACTTTAGTTGAATCGAGTTTGACTACGACCGGTCCTTCTTGAAGGTTAAAACAGCACACTTGACGAAAAATTGTTGTGGTTTTTATGCGTAGGTAAGAACGGTTCTTGCTAGAAGCCTATAGCAGCCACGTAAAACTTGCAACAACAAAGTAGAGGACGTCTAACATGTTTTTGCAAGGTATGTTGTGATGTGATATGGTCAAGACATGATGTGATATAATTTGTTGTATGAGATGATCATGTTTTGCTGAAGTTATCGGCAACTGGCAGGAGCCTTATGGTTGTTGATACGTCTCCAACATATCTATATTTTTTGATTGTTCCATGCTGTTATATTATCAATCTTGGATGTTTTATGATCATTTTATATCATTTTTTGTACTAACCCATTGACATAGTGCCAAGTGTCAGTTCCTACTTTTTCTGTGTTTTTTACATTGCAGAAAATCAATATCAGACGGAGTCCAAATGCCACGAAACTTTATGGAGAATTTTAATGCGCCAGAAGGAACACAACGGGCCCTGGCTGCGACTGGGGGTGCCCTGGGGGGGGGGGGCACAACCCACCAGGGCGCGCCAGGAGGCCCAGGCGCGCCCTTGGGGGTTGTGCCCACCTTGGGTGCCCCCCGGAGCGCCTCTTTGCTATATAAATGCCCCAAAAATCCCAGAAATCTAGGGGAGTCGACGAAATATTCATCCATCCGCCGCAGAGTCCAGATCCAATCTAGACACCATCTCGGATGGGGTTCACCACCTCCATTGGTGCCTCTCCGATGATGCGTGAGTAGTTTTTTGTAGACCTTCGTGTCCGTAGTTAGTAGCTAGATGGCCTCATCTCTCTCTCTTGATTCTCAATACAATGGTCTCTTGGAGATCCATATGATGTATCTCTTTTTGCGGTGTGTTTGTTGGGATCCGATGAACTTTGAGTTTATGATCAGATCTTTCTTTTTATATCCATGAAAGTTATTTGAGTTTCAGTGATCTCTTATATTCATGATTGCTTATAGCCTCGTATTTCTTCTCTCATATTTGGGTTTGTTTTGGCCAACTTGATCTATTTATCTTGCAATGGGAAGAGGTTCTTTGAAGTGGGTTCAATATTACGGTGCTTGATCCAAGTGACAGAAAGGAGAACGACACGTATGTATTGTTGCTACTAAGGATAAAACGATGGGGTCTATCTCTACATAGATAGATCTTTTCTACATCATGTCATTGTTCTTATTGCATTACTCCATTTCTCCGTGAACTTAATACACTAGATGCATGCTGGATAGCGGTTGATGTGTGGAGTAATAGTTGTAGATGCAGGCAGGAGTCGGTCTACTAATCTTGGACGTGATGCCTATATAGTGATCATTGCCTGGATATCGTCATGAGTATTTGAAGTTCTATCAATTGACCAACAGTAATTTGTTCACCCACCGCTTTGCTATTTTTCTCGAGAGAAGCCACTAGTGAAACCTACGGCCCCCGAGTCTTCTTTCTCATATATTTGCTGTTGCGATCTATTTTTATTTGCTTTTATTTTCAAATCTATTAATCCAAAAACCCCAAAATACTTTGCTGCACTTTATTTTATTTGTAATCTATTTATTCAATCTATTACAACTTTCTCCCGTCACACACCAATTTCTGGCACTGTTACCCGAAAGGGATTGACAACCCCTTTAACACGTCGGGTTGCGAGGAGTTGTTATCCGTGTGCAGGGGCTGTTTACGTTGTGTTGCTTGGTTCTCCTACTGGTTCGATAACCTTGGTTTCATATCTGAGGGAAATACCTACCGCCGATGTGCTGCATCATCCCTTCCGAGGGAGTCCTGGATTATGGGGTCCTCGGGTGTCCGGGCTACGTGATGTGTGCCGGACAGATGGGCCGTGAAGATACAAGATGGAGGACCTTCCCTCGTGTCCGGATGGGACTCTCCTTGGCGTGGAAGGCAAGCTTAGCGTGCGAATATGAATATTCGTTTCTCTGTAAACCAACTCTGTACAACCCTAGCCCCGTTCGATGTCTATATAAACCAGAGGGTTTAGTCCATAGAGGCTAGATCACAATCATAATCATACATGCTAGACAATTAGGGTTTAGCCACTACGATCTCATGGTAGATCAACTCTGGTAACCCCTATACTCATCAAAGTCAATCAAGCATGATGTAGGGTATTACCTCGATCAAGAGGGCCCGAACCTGGGTAAACATCGTGTCCCTTGTCTCCTATCACCATTGATCCTTAGATGCACAGTTCGGGACCCCCTACCCGAGATCTGCCAGTTTTGACACCGACATTGGTGCTTTCATTGAGAGTTCCACTATGCCGTCATCAAAAGTCTCGATAATAGCATCTCCGGCAATCATAGCAAGGCCGGACTCTTCTCCGGATACTACCTCTGAACCCTGGAGGCCCATGTCACGCGAGCTCGGCCCAGAAACTTCTGACCATGTCCAAACCCCGCTCTTAAATGAGGCTTTGGACCTAATGCGACCCCTCATCATCATAGAGGAACCCCTTCTGAATCACGCCCAGCCCGGACTAGGGATGGAAATAGGGAATATTACTTCCTACCCACCACCCACTTCATAGCCACTGTCAAAGACCTAACCTACATGCTTGATTACGCCTCCGAAGACATCGACGGTATGGATGATGATGCCGGAGAGGAGCAGGCCCAAAACCCGCCGGTCACCGGACGATGGACGGTCACCTCCTCGTATGACGTATATATGGTGGATACACCTAAAAACGGTGACGACGATGATGAGAAAAACTTAGTCGAGGATGAACCTCCTGAGATACCGCCGAAATGTCGACGCCAGCGGCACCACTCTAAATCACGTCGCGGCATGAACAACAATACCGGCACCGAAGACAATGATACTCCGGAGAATGCCGAAGACCAAGAAGACCCCATCGAACCAACATCTGAACAGGATGATCGGGAGGACGTGCAAGTTAACCCTGACGAACAAACAGGGAACAACGACTCGGAGGACAGCAACTATTTGCCACTCTGCAAAGACGACGTCAGCCTCGGCGATGTCAGCCCCCTCAAACAAGAGCTCTTCAAGCACCGACTAATTGCCATGGCTAGAAGCCTAAAAAAGAAACAACAGAAGCTTCAAGCCGACCAAGATCTGTCAATGAGAGATGGACTAATGTCCTAGCAGCCGAAGAATATGGCCTTGGGCGACGGAAAAAGAGTTACCCGAAGCGCAAGCTGCTACCCCAATTCGACGATGAGGTGTTGGAGCCCATACCACCCGTGCGTAATACGGCTGACGGACCCGATAGACCACCATGTGGCTGGGACAGAGCGACAACTAAAGCCGAACGCCAGCCCGCACCACCTCGCCATAAAAGCAGAGAAACAACACCTCGGGGATACACATACGACCTATGACAGGACCTGGAAAATAGGGCAGGTCAGACCAGGTTAATCTACGGATCACGGGGGCGTGCTCCGGCGCGAGAGGCGGGCTATCAAGCCTGGTGCGATAAACACAACCAACCCCGGGATGAAAACCGCATACGGACTCCATCCGAACTGCGTCGTGACATGGTCCGACACAGAGGCGCCGCACACCCCCTATGCTTCACCGATGAGGTAATGGAGCACGAGTTCCCTAAAGGGTTTAAACCCGTGAACATCGAATCATGCGACGTCACAACAGATCCCGCAATATGGATTGAAGATTTTCTTCTCCACATTCACATGGCTCGCGGTGATGATCTACACACCATCAAATACCTTCCCCTAAAACTTAAGGGGCCAACTAGGCACTGGTTAAACAACCTCCCAGAAAACTCTATTTGAAGCTGGGAGGACTTGGAAGATGCCTTGAGACAACTTTCAAGGCACTTATGTCCGGCCTCCGGATGCCGATGACCTCAGTCATATAGTCCAAGAGCCCGGAGAGTTGATAACCCACAAGTATAGGGGATCGCAACAGTTTTTGAGGGTAGAGTATTCAACCCAAATTTATTGATTCGACACAAGGGGAGCCAAAGGATATTCTCAAGTATTAGCAACTGAGTTGTCAATTCAACCACACCTGGAAACTTAATATCTGCAGTGAAGTGCTTAGTAGCAAAGTAATATGATAGTAGTGGTAACGATAGCAAAAGGTAATGATAGCAAAAGTAATGTTTTTGGTATTTTGTAGTGATGATAGCAATAGCAACGGAAAAGTAAATAAGCGAAGAACAATATATGGCAAGCTTGTAGGCAATGGATCGGTGATGGAGAATTATGCCGGATGCGGTTCATCATGTAACAATCATAACCTAGGGTGACATAGAACTAGCTCCAGTTCATCAATGTAATGTAGGCATGTATTCCAAATACAGTCATACGTGCTTATGGAAAAGAACTTGAGGTCGGAGGAGCTCCAGGGGGGCCATGATGTAGGAGGCGCGCCCTAGGGGGGCAGGGGCGCCCCCACCCTCGTGGACAGGTGGTGGGCCCCCTAGCCTTCATCTTTTGCAAGGATTTTTTATTATTTCTGAAAAGTTGTTCCGTGAAGTTTCAGGTCATTCCGAGAACTTTTGTTTCTGCACGTAAATAACACCATGGTAATTCTACTGAAAACAGCATCAGTCCAGGTTAGTTCCATTCAAATCATGCAAGTTAGAGTCCAAAACAAGGGCAAAAGTGTTTGGAAAAGTAGATACGATGGAGACGTATTGATACGTCTCCAACGTATCTATAATTTTTGATTGCTCCTATATTATCTACTGTTTTGGACATTATTGGGCTTTATTATCCACTTTTTTATTATTTTTGGGACTAACCTATTAACCGGAGGCCCAGCCGAGAATTGCTGTTTTTTGCCTGTTTTAGGGTTTTGAAGAAAAGGAATATCAAACGGAGTCCAAATGGAATGAAACCTTCGGGAACATGATTTTCTCATCGAATACAACTCAGGAGACTTGGACCCTACATCAAGACACGTAACAGGAGGCCACGAGGTAGGGGGGCGCGCCTACCCCCCCTCCCCACGCGCGCCCTCCACCCTCGTGGGTCCCCTGTTGCTCCACCGACGTACTTCTTCCTCCTATATATACCCACGTACCCCCAAACGATCAGATACGGAGCCAAAACCCTAATTCCACCGCCGCAACTTTCTGTATCCACGAGATCCCATCTTGGGGCCTATTCCGGAGCTCCGCCGGAGGGGGCATCGATCACGGAGGGCTTCTACATCAACACCATAGCCCCTCTGATGAAGTGTGAGTAGTTTACCTCAGACCTACGGGTCCATAGTTAGTAGCTAGATGGCTTCTTCTCTCTTTTTGGATCTCAATACAATGTTCTCCCCCTCTCTTGTGGAGATCTATTCGATGTAATCTTCTTTTTGCGGTGTGTTTGTTGAGACCGATGAATTGTGGGTTTATGATCAAGTCTATCTATGAATAATATTTGAATCTTCTCTGAATTCTTTTATGTATGATTGGTTATCTTTGCATGTCTCTTCGAATTATCAGTTTGGTTTGGCCTACTAGATTGATCTTTCTTGCAATGGGAGAAGTGCTTAGCTTTGGGTTCAATCTTGAGGTGTCCTTTCCCAGTGACAGTAAGGGCAGCAAGGCACACATTGTATTGTTGCCATCGAGGATAACAAGATGGGGTTTTCTTCATATTGCATGAGTCTATCCCTCTACATCATGTCATCTTGCTTAAGGCGTTACTCTATTTTTAACTTAATACTCTAGATGCATGCTGGATAGCGGTCGATGAGTGGAGTAATAGTAGTAGATGCAGGCAGGAGTCGGTCTACTTGTCTCGGACGTTATTCCTATATACATGACCATACCTAGATATTCTCATAACTATGCTCAATTTTGTCAATTGCTCAACAGTAATTTGTTCACCCACCGTAGAATACTTATGCTCTCGAGAGAAGCCACTAGTAAAACCTATGGCCCCCGGGTCTATCTTTATCATATGAATCTCCTACTACTTAGTTATTTACTTTGCTATTTACTTTGCCTTTATTTTACTTTGCATCTTTATCATAAAAATACCAAAAATCTTATCTTATCATATCTATCAGATCTCACTCTCGTAAGTGGCCCTATAGGGATTGACAACCCCTATTTGCGTTGGTTGCGAGGATTTATTTGTTTTGTACAGGTGCGAGGGACTCGCGCGTAGCCTCCTACTGGATTGATACCTTGGTTCTCAAAAACTGAGGGAAATACTTACGCTACTTTGCTGCATCATCCCTTCCTCTTCGGGGAAAACCAACGCAGTGCTAAAAGAGGTAGCAAGAAGGATTTCTGGCGCCGTTGCCGGGGAGGTCTATGCAAAAGTCAACATACCAAGTACCCATCACATACCCTTATCTCCCGCATTACATTATTTGCCATTTGCCTCTCGTTTTCCTCTCCCCCACTTCACCCTTGCCGTTTTATTTGCCTCTCTCTCTCTATCCTCCCTCTATTTGCCTCTTTTTGTCCGCTTCCTTTTTGTTTGCTTGTGGGTTAGTTTGTTTGCTTGTCGTTATGGCTAGTCCCTTATCTTCTTCGTTGTCTCCCGAGAATGAAATTCTTAATTTTAAGCAAAGGGAGGGTGAAAATCTAAAAGATGCTTGGTATAGAATTTGCAATGCTCAAAATAAATCTACTAGGAAGTAATCTACTACCATTCTCCTTCGCAATTTTTATGTAGGCATTACTCCTTGGCACCGTTATGTTCTTGATACTATTACCGAAGGGAAATTTTTGGGTAGCCATACTTTTGATTCTTATAATGCTATGTTAGATTTATTTGGCTCACCCCCTCTCTTGGTTAATGGAACTATATTAACTTTGGAGCATGTAATGCAAAGGCTTGAGATTATTGAAAATAAGGTTGCTACTGTAGAGTTAATTGAAAATTTGGATAAAAAGATCCACAGCTGAATCTCTCCATAGGGATCTAAAGTAGGAGTTACTTTGAAAGATATTAAAGAAAAGGAACCCATAGTTAATGAGAAAATAAATCACGATTCCGTTAGGATCGATAAACTTGAGAATATTATTACCAACTTGGGAACCGCTTTTTCTTCCATAAAGAATACTCCGATTCCCTAAAAATAAGGGTGAATCATCTAGTAAGGAAAATGCGGATCTCAAATCTATAAGTGTTCATCCCAATCTTTTTGCTATCATTAAGGAAACATTTGTTACAAATGAATTTTTCGATCTTGTGCCTAAAAGCTTGATAATTAATAAAAATAAAGAAATTCCTAAAGATGGTAGATGCCTCATTGAAGAATTGCCTACCAAAGATGGCAATACCTAGATCTATTCTTGCTTGTTATGCCTAGCTAGGGGCGTTAAACGATAGCGCTTGTTGGGAGGCAACCCAATTTTATTTTTATTTATTTCTTTTTTCTCCTGTTTAGTAATAAATAAATTATCTAGCCTATGTTTTGGTTGTGTTTTTTGTGTTTAATTAGTGTTTGTGCCAAGTAGAACCGTTGGGAAGACTTGGGGAAAGTCTTGTTGAACTTGCTGTAAAAAACAGAAACTTTAGCGCTCACGAGAACTGCTGTCATTTTTATTTAGAAAGTGATATTTAGTTCATTCTTTTTGAAGATGATTAATAGATAAATTCCTCACGTCCAGAAATTTATTTTAGAATTTTTGGGGTTCCATATCTTGCGGTAGCTACAGATTACTACAGACTGTTCTGTTTTTGACATATTCTGTTTTTTTGTGTGTTGTTTGCTTATTTTGATGAATCTATGGCTAGTAAAATAGTTTATGAACCATATAGAAGTTGGAATACAGTAGGTATAACACCCATATAAATAAAGAATGAGTTCATTACATTACCTTGAAGTGGTCTTTTGTTTTCTTTCGCTAACGGAGCTCACGAGATTTTCTACTTTAAGTTTTGTGTTGTGAAGTTTTCAAGTTTTGGGTAAAGATTTGATGGATTATGGAACAAGGAGAGGAAAGAGCCTAAGATTGGGGATGCCCATGGCACCCCCAAGATAATCTAAGGACACCTAAAAGACAAAGCTTGGGGATGCCCCGGAAGGCATCCCCTCTTTCGTCTACTTCTATCGGTAACTTTACTTGGAGCTATATTTTTATTTACCACATGATATGTGTTTTGCTTGGAGCGTCTTGTATTATTTGAGTCTTTGCTTGTTAGTTTACCACAATCATCCTTGCTGTACACACCTTTTGAGAGATCCATACATGATTTGGAAATTGTTAGAATACTCTATGTGCTTCGCTTATATCTTTTGAGTTATATAATTTTGCTCTAGTGCTTCACTTATATCTTTTAGAGCACGGTGGTGGATTTGTTTTATAGAAACTATTGTTCTCTCATGCTTCACTTAGATTATTTTGAGAGTCTTAATAGCATGGTAATTTGCTTAAAATCCTTATATGCTTGGTATGCAAGATTAATAATAAAACTTTCTTATGAGTGTGTTGAATACTAAGAGAAGTTTGATGCTTGATGATTGTTTTGAGACATGGAGGTAATAATATCAAAGTCGTGCTAGTTGAGTAGTTGTGAAATTGAGAAATACTTGTGTTGAGGTTTGCAAGTCCCGTAGCATGCACGTATGGTAAACGTTATGCAACAAATTTGAAACATGCATGAGGTGTTATTTGATTGTCTTCCTTATGAGTGGCGGTCGGGGACGAGCGATGGTCTTTTCCTACCAATCTATCCCCCTAGGAGCATGCGCGTAGTACCGAGGTTTTTGATGACTTGTAGATTTTTGCAATAAGTATGTGAGTTCTTTATGACTAATGTTGAGTCCATGGATTATACGCACTCTCACCCTTCCATCCTTGCTAGCCTCTTCGGTACCGTGCATTTCCCTTTCTCACATTGAGAGTTGGTGCAAACTTCACCGGTGCATCCAAACCCCGTGATATGATACACTCTTTCACACATAAACCTCCTTATATCTTCCTCAAAACAGCCACCATACCTACCTATTATGGCATTTCCATAACCATTCTGAGATATATTGCCATGCAACTTTCCATCATTCCGTTCATCATGACACATTCATCATTGTCATATTGCTTAGCATGGTCATGTAGTTGACATAGTATTTGTGGTAAAGCCACCATTCATAATTCTTTCATGCATGTCACTCTTGGTCCATTGCATATCCCGGTACACCGCCGGAGGCATTCATATAGAGTCATCTTTGTTCTAGTATCGAGTTGTAATCATTGAGTTGTAAATAAATAGAAGTGTGATGATCATCATTTTCTAGAGCATTGTCTCAAGTGAGGAATATAAAAAAATAAAAAATAAAAAAAGAGAAAGGCCATAAAAAAGGGCCCCAAAAAAAGAAAAAATGAGAGAAAAAGAGAGAAGGGACAATGTTACTATCCTTTGCCACACTTACGCTTCAAAGTAGCACCATGATCTTCATAGTAGAGAGTCTCTCATGTTATCACTTTCATATACTAGTGGGAATTTTTCATTATAGAACTTGGCTTGTATATTCCAACAATGGGCCTCCTCAAGTGCCCTAGGTCTTCGTGAGCAAGCAAGTTGGATGCACACCCACTAGTTTCTTTTGTTGAGCTTTCATACATTTATAGCTCTAGTGCATCCCTTGCATGGCAATCCCTACTCCTTGCATTAACATCAATCGGTGGGCATCTCCATAGCCCATTGATTAGCCTCGTTGATGTGAGACTTCCTCCTTTTTTTGTCTTCTCCACATAACCCCCCTCATTATATTCTATTCCACCTATAGTGCTATGTCCATGGCTCGCGCTCATATATTGCGTGAGAGATTATAGGTTTGAGATTACTAATGTATGAAACAATTGCTTGGCTTGTCATCGGGGTTGTGCACGATGATAGCATTCTTGTGTGACGAAAATGAAACATGACTAAACCATATGATTTTGTAGGGATGAACTTTCTTTGGCCAAGTTATTCTGAGAAGACATAATTGCTTAGTTAGTATGCTTGAAGTATTATCATTTTTATGTAAATATGAACTTTTGTCTTGAATCTTTCGGATCTGAATATTCATACCACAATTAAGAAGAATTACATTAAAATTATGCCAAGTAGCACTCCGCATAAAATATTCTGTTTTTATCATTTACCTACTCGAGGACGAGCAGGAATTAAGCTTGGGGATGCTTGATACGTCTCCAACGTATCTATAATTTTTGATTGCTCCATGCTATATTATCTACTGTTTTGGACATTATTGGGCTTTATTATCCACTTTTATATTATTTTAGGGACTAACCTATTAACCGGAGGCCCAGCCCAGAATTGCTGTTTTTTGCCTGTTTTAGGGTTTCGAAGAAAAGAAATCTCAAACGGAGTCCAAACGGAATGAAACCTTCGGGAACGTGATTTTCTCATCGAATACAACTCAGGAGACTTGGACCCTACGTCAAGACATGTAACAGGAGACCACGAGGTAGGGGGGCGCGTCTACCCCCCCCCCCCCCCCCCCCCCCCCCCCCCCCCCCCCGGAGACCCCGGGGGGGGGGCGCCCCCCCCCCCCCCCCCCCACGCGCCCCCTCCACCCTCGTGGGCCCCCTGTTGCTCCACCGGCGTACTTATTCCTCCTATATACACCCACGTACCCCTAAACGATTAGATACGGAGCCAAAACCCTAATTCCACCGCCGCAACTTTCTGTATCCATGAGATCCCATCTTGGGGCCTGTTCCGGAGCTCCGCCAGAGGGGGCATCGATCACGGAGGGCTTCTACATCAACACCATAGCCCCTCCGATGAAGTGTGAGTAGTTTACGTCAGACCTACGGGTCCATAGTTAGTAGCTAGATGGCTTCTTCTCTCTTTTTGGATCTCAATACAATGTTCTCCCCCTCTCTTGTGGAGATCTATTTGATGTAATCTTCTTTTTGGAGACCGATGAATTGTGGGTTGATGATCAAGTCTATCTATGAATAATATTTGAATCTTCTCTGAATTCTTTTATGTATGATTGGTTATCTTTGCAAGTCTCTTCGAATTATCAGTTTGGTTTGGACTACTAGATTGATCTTTCTTGCAATGGGAGAAGTGCTTAGCTTTGGGTTCAATCTTGCGGTGTCCTTTCCCGTGACAGTAAGGGCAGCAAGGCACGTATTGTATTGTTGCCATCGAGGATAACAGATGGGGTTTTCTTCATATTGCATGAGTCTATCCCTCAACATCATGTCATCTTGCTTAAGGTGTTACTCTGTTTTTAACTTAATACTCTAGATGCATGATGGATAGCGGTCGATGAGTGGAGTAATAGTAGTAGATGCAGGCAGGAGTCGGTCTACTTGTCTCGGACGTGATGCCTATATACATGATCATACCTAGATATTCTCATAACTATGCTCAATTCTGTCAATTGCTCAACAGTAATTTGTTCACCCACCGTAGAATACTTATGCTCTCGAGAGAAGCTACTAGTAAAACCTATGGCCCCCAGGTCTATCTTTATCATATCAATCTCCTACTGCTTAGTTATTTACTTTGCTATTTACTTTGCCTTTATTTTACTTTGCATCTTTGTCATAAAAATACCAAAAATATTATCTTATCATATCTATCAGATCTCACTCTCGTAAGTGGCCCTATAGGGATTGACAACCCCTATTTGCGTTGGTTACGAGGATTTATTTGTTTTGTGCAGGTGCGAGGGACTCGCGTGTAGCCTCCTACTGGATTGATACCTTGGTTCTCAAAAACTGAGGGAAATACTTACGCTACTTTGCTGCATCATCCCTTCCTCTTCGGGGAAAACCAACGCAATGCTAAAAGATGTAGCACGTATCAACTCCCCCAAGCTTAAACCCTTGCTTGTCCTCAACCAATTCAGTTGATAAACTGAAAGTGATAAAGAAAAACTTTTACAAACTCTGTTTGCTCTTGTTGTTGTAAATATGTAAAGCCAGCATTCAAGTTTTCAGCAAAGATTATGACTAACCACATCCACAATAACGCTTAGGTCTCAAGTTTACTCATATCAATGGCATAATCAACTAGCGAGCAATAATAGTAAATCTCGGATGACAACACTCTCTCAAAACAATCATAATATGATATAACAAGATGGTATCTCGCTAGCCCTTTCTGAGACCGCAAAACATAAATGCAGAGCACCTTTAAAGATCAAGGGCTGACTACATTGTAATTCATGGTAAAAGAGATCCAGTCAAGTCATACTCAATGTAAACTAACAGTAATGAATGCAAATGACAGCGGTGCTCTCCAACTAGTGCTTTTTAATAAGAGGATGATTACTCAACAAGAAAGTAAATAGATAGGCCCTTCGCAGAGGGAAGCAGGGATTTGTAGAGGTGCCAGAGCTTGGTTTCGAAATAGAGGTGAATAATATTTTGAGCGGTATACTTTCATTGTCAACATAACAACCAAGAGATGGCGATATCTTCCATGCTACACACATTATAGGCGGTTCCCAAATAGAATGGTAAAGTTTATACTCCCCCTTCCACCAACAAGCATAAATCCATGGCTTGCTCGAAACAACGAGTGCCTCCAACTAACAAGAGTCCCAGGGGGAGTTTTGTTTGCAATTATTTTGATTTGATTTGCATAAAGCATGGGACTGGGCATCCCGGTGACCAGCCATTTTTCACGTGAGTGAGGAGCGGAGTCCACTCCTCTTGAGAATAACCCGCCTAACATGGAAGATACGGACAGCCCTAGTTGATACATGAGCTATTCGAGCATACAAAACAAGATATTTATTTGAAGGTTTAGAGTTTGGCACATACAAATTTACTTGGAACGGTAGGTAGATACCATATATAGGTAGGTATGGTGGACTCATATGGAATAACTTTGGGGTTTATGGAGTTGGATGCACAAGCAGTATTCCCGCTTAGTACATGTGAAGGCTAGCAAAATACTGGGAAGCGGCCAGCTAGAGAACGACAACAGTCATGAACATGCATTAAAATTAATCAACACCGAATGCAAGCATGAGTAGGATATAATCCACCATGAACATAAATATCGTGAATGCTATGTTGATTTTGTTTCAACTACATGTGTGAACATGCGCCAAGTCAAGTCACTTAAATCATTCTGAGGAGGATACCACCCTATCATACCACATCACAACCATTTTAATAGCATGTTGGCACGCAAGGTAAACCATTATAAGCTCCTAGCTAATCAAGCATGGCACAAGAACTATGATCTCTAGTTGTCATTGCAAACATGTTTATTCATAATAGGCTGAATCAGGAACGATGAACTAATCATATTTACTAAAACAAGGGAGGTCGTGTTCATACCAGCTCTTCTCATCTCAATAAGTTCATCATATAATCATCATTATTGCCTTTCACTTGCACGACCGAACGATGTGGATAATAATAATAGTGCACGTGCATTGGACTAAGCTGGAATCTGCAAGCATTCAATAAACAGGAGAAGACAAGGCAGTATGGGCTCTTTTACCAGATCAACAATAATGCATATAAGAGCCACTTCAACAATTTAATTATGGTCTTCTCCTATCGATCCCCAAAGAAAAGAAAAGAAATAAAACTATTTACACGGGAAAGCTCCCAACAAGTAAAAGAAGAACATGAAATCTTTTTGGGTTTTCTTTTTAATTACTACTACAAGCATGGAAAGTAAACTAATTAAAAACTACAACTAATTTTTTTGTTTTTCTTAAGGTTTATCAAACACACAAGAAGAAAGCATAAAAAGGGAAATAAACTAGCATGGATGATACAATGAAAAAGTATGAGCACCGACATCTGGAAATGCGTGTGTGAACATAAATGTAATGTCGGTGAGAAATACGTACTCCCCAAGCTTAGGCTTTTGGCCTAAGTTGGTCTATGGCCACGGCTGGCCTGGCGGATTTCCATAGTAAAAGTTGGGGTCGTACTGAGATGCAGCGGCTATCGCCTCCTGAGCTGCAGTGTGGCGACGAGCGGCCTCCTCCCTCCCCTCGTACTCATCTGCCTCCTCTCTGGTAATAACATATCTTCCTTTTGCCTGATAATCAAAGAAGGCAGGAGCAGGGAGAGTAATATGGACATCACGACGTCTGTCAAAGATTAAACAATACTGGAGAGGTGATTCATTCCTCTCGACAAACTGGTGGTGAACCATAGCATTAAAGTCTAGGTAAGCAGGAGGTAGTTCATTATCATCTTCACGTATGGCTATAACAAGAAAATTAGCTATGCGGGTTGCATAAATTCCACCAAAGAAATCCCCATTAAATCTATTAAGATGCAACCTACGTGCAACAATGGCTCCCAAATTATAAGATTTGTCTCCTAACACAACACTCCTAAGAATACTGAGGTCAGGGACACACATGTGACATGCCTCATCTTTACCATTAATGCATCTACCTATGAAAAGAGCAAAATAATGTATAGCAGGAAAGTGAATGCTCCCTATGGTAGCTTGTGTTATATCTCTAGATTCTCCCACAGTTATACTAGCAAGAAAATCTCTAAATTCAGATTTGCGAGGATCCCTGATACTACCCCATTGTGGAAGTTTGTAAGCAGTGGTAAAATCCTCTAAGTCCATAGTGTAAGAATTTTCATAAAGATCAAACAGGACAGTTGGGGAATTACTTTAAGATGAAAATTCAAACCTCCTCACAAAGGAACTAGTGAGATAGTGATACTGGCTGCACTTTTCTTCCTCGAAGCTCACAAGATCAGCGTTACGCAAATATGCGTTAAATTCTTCCTTAATTCCCACTCGATCCATAAAATTTTCCGAAGGCCATTCACAAGGACACACTGGAGTGTCTCTTGGTGGCTCTTCATCAGCATCACGCATTGCAAGCCTGGGTCCTTGCTTCCTTGAAGAACCACCTTGGAACATTTTCCTAAGCATATTTCTTCCTGTGAAAAATTTCTGAAATTTTTAGTAACTTCAAAATAAAAGTAAACCAAACTCAATAATATTGATAGCAGCTACTCCTACAAGTGCCTAGGGCCTATATCATGCATCAAAACTACTTTTGACCATATAAATTTGACATGCAAGCTCAAGAACATGGTCACCTAGGCAGCAAAAATTTGAAATGAATAAAGCACTAGAACAAAAACTAATTGGACCAATGGAGGAGTCACATACCAAGGAACAATCTCCCCAAGCAGTTTTGTGAGAGGTGCTTTGAGCAAGGACATCGAAAATGGCAGCAAAAGGAGCTAGAACTCGTGCTTGAGCTGGATATTCATGTTTGTGGGAGGAAGAAGAAGTGTGTGGGTGCAGGAATAAGTGGAGGAGGGCCGCCATGGGCCCACGAGGCAGGGGGCGCGCTCAGGGGGGTAGGGCGCGCCCTCCACCCTCGTGGCCAGGTGGATGACCCCCCTGCTATGTTCTCAGTGCCAAATACTCTCAAATATTCCAGAAAAAAACATATTTAAATTTCAGGGCATTTGGAGAACTTTTATTTTCGGGGTATTTTTATATTGCATGGATAATCAGATAACAGACAGAAAAACACTATTTTTATTTTATTTAATATAAATAACAGAAATTAAAAGGAGGGTACAGAAGGTTGTACCTTCTAGTTTCATCCAACTCATGCTCATCAAAAGGAATCCACTAACAAGGTTGATCAAGTCTTGTTAACGAACTCATTCCGAATAACATGGAACCGGAGAAATTTCGAATAACACTATGTTACCTCAACGGGGATATGCACATCCCCAATAATAAGATTATCATATTTCTTCTTGACAGTAGGAAGAGGAAATTCAAAACCTCCAAATATAATCGATGGGATTTTTCCAATAGAGTTGAGACTATGAACTTGAGGTTGTTTCCTCGGAAAGTGTACCGTATGCTCATTACCATTAACATGAAAAGTGACATTGCCTTTAGTGCAATCAATAAAAGCCCCTGCAGTATTCAAAAAGGGTCTTCCAAGAATAATAGACATACTATCGTCCTCGGGAATATCAAGAATAACAAAGTTCGTTAAAATAGTAACATTTGCAACTACAACAGGCACATCCTCGCAAATACTGACAGGTATAGCAGTTGATTTATCAGCCATTTGCAAAGATATTTCAGTAGGTGTCAACTTATTCAAATCAAGTCTACGATATAAAGAGAGAGGCATAACACTAACACCGGCTCCAAGATCACATAAAGCAGTTTTAACATAGTTTCTTTTAATGGAGCATGGTATAGTTGGTACACCGGGATCTCCATGTTTCTTTGGTATTCCACCCTTAAAAGTATAATTAACAAGCATGGTGGAAATTTCAGCTTCTGGTATCTTTCTTTTATTTGTAACAATATCTTTCATATACTTAGCATAAGGATTCATTTTGAGCATATCAGTTAATCGCATACGCAAAAAGATAGGTCTAATCATTTTAGCAAAGCGCTCAAAATCCTCATCATCCTTTTTCTTGGATGGTTTGGGAGGAAAAGGCATGGGTTTCTGAACCCATGGTTCTTTTTGTTTACCATGTTTCCTAGCAAAAAAGTTTTTCTTATCATAACGTTGATTCTTTGATTGTGGGTTATCAAGATCAACAACAGGTTCAATTTCTATATCATTATCATTACTAGGTTGAGCATCATCATGAACATTATCCTTAACATAATCACTAGTTTCAGGTTCATTACCAAATTGTGTTTCAGCATCAGAAATAGAGATGTCATTTGGATTCTCAGGTGTTTCAACAATAGGATCACTAGAAGCATGCAAAGTCCTATCATTTTTCTTTTTCTTCCTATTAGAAGGACTAGGTGCATCCACATTATTTCTCTAAGAATCTTGCTCAATTCTCTTAGGGTGGCCTTCAGGATACAAAGGTTCCTGAGTCATTCTACCACCTCTAGTCATAACTCTAACAACATTATCATTATTCTTACTATTCAATTCATTAAGCAAATCATTTTGAGCTTTAAGTACTTGTTCTACTTGAGTGGTAACCATAGAAGCATGTTTACTAATAAGTTTAAGTTCACCTTTGACATTAGCCATATAATCGCCCAAGTGTTCAAGCATATTTGAATTGTATTTCAATTGTCTACCAAAATAAGCATTAAAATCTTCTTGCTTAACCATAAATTTATCAAACTCATCTAAGCATGGGCTAGCAAATTTAGTAAATGGGATTTTAGCTTTATCATATCTATAGAGAGAATTTACCTTTACTACCTGTGTCGGGTTATCAAGACCATGAGTTTCTTCAATAGGTGAAGGATTAAGATCATATGTTTCTTCAACAGGCGGTAAATTAAGACCGTGTATTTCTTCAATAGGGGGTAAATTCTTAACATCTTCAGCTTTAATACCTTTTTCTTTCATAGATTTCTTTGCCTCTTGCATATCTTCAGGACTGAGAAATAGAATACCCCTCTTCTTCGGAGTTGGTTTAGGGATAGGCTCAGGAGTTGGTAGAAGAATTGGTTCAGGAAGTTTCCAATTATTTTCATTTGTCAACATATTATTCAATAGAATTTCAGCTTCATCCGGTGTTCTTTCCCTGAAAACAGAACCAGTACAACTATCCAGCTAATCTCTGGAGGCATTGGTTAGTCCATTATAAAAGATATCAAGTATTTCATTTTTCTTAAGAGGATGATTAGGCAAAGCATTAAGTAACTTGAGAAGCCTCCCCCAAGCTTGTGGGAGACTCTCTTCTTCAATTTGCACAAAATTATATATATCCCTTAAAGCAGCTTGTTTCTTATGAGCAGGGAAATATTTAGCAGAGAATTAATAAATCATATCCCGGGGACTACGCACACGACCAGGATCAAGAGAATTAAACCATATCTTATCATCACCCTTTAATGAGAATGGAAATATTTTAAGGATATAAAAGTAACGAGTTCTCTCATCATTAGTGAACAGGGTGGCTATATCATTTAATTTAGTAAGATGTGCCACAACAGTTTCAGATTCATAGCCATGAAAAGGATCAGATTCAACCAAAGTAATTATATCAGGATCAACAGAGAATTCATAATCCTTATCAGTAACAAAGATAGGTGAAGTAGCAAAAGCAGGGTCAGGTTTCATTCTTGCATTAACAGATTGCTGATTCCATTTAGCTAATAACCTCTTGAGTTCGTATCTATCTTTGCAAGCTAAAATAGCTAAAGACGCTTGTTTATCAAAAACATAACCCTCAGGAATAACAGGTGAGTCTTCATCATCACTTTCATCAATATTATCAGATTCAATATTTTTATTCTCTCTAGCCCTAGCAAGTTGTTCATCAAGAAATTCACCAAGTGGCACAGTAGTATCAAGCATAGAAGTAGTTTCATCATAAGTATCATGCATAGCAGAAGTGGCACCATCAATAATAAATAGCAGAAGCAGGTTTAGGTGTCGCAAGCTTACTCAAAACAGAAGGTGAATCAAGTGCAGAGCTAGATGGCAGTTCCTTACCACCCCTCGTAGTTGAGGGATAAATATTAGTTCTTGGATCTTTCAAGTTCTTCATAATGATAAGCAGATATAAATCTCAAGTGACTCAAAGAATAGAGCTATGCTCCCCGGCAACGGCGCCAGAAAATAGTCTTGATAACCCACAAGTATAGGGGATCGCAACAGTTTCCGAGGGTAGAGTATTCAACCCAAATTTATTGATTCGACACAAGGGGAGCCAAAGAATATTCTCAAGTATTAGCAGATGAGTTGTCAATTCAACCACACCTGGAAACTTAATATCTACAACAAAGTGTTTAGTAGCAAAGTAATATGATAGTAGTGGCAACGATAGCAAAAGGTAATGATAGCAAAAGTAATGTTTTTGGTATTTTGTAGTGATGATAGCAATAGCAACAGAAAAGTAAATAAGCGAAGAACAATATATGGAAAGCTCGTAGGCAATGGATCCGTGATGGAGAATTATGCCGGATGCGGTTCATCATGAAACAATCATAACCTAGGGTGACACAGAACTAGCTCCAGTTCATCAATGTAATGTAGGCATGTATTCCGAATATAGTCCTACGTGCTTATGGAAAAGAACTTGCATGACATCTTTTGTCCTACCCTCCCGTGGGAGTGGGGTCCTAACGGAAACTAAGGGATATTAAGGCCTCCTTTTAACAGAGTACCGGAACAAAGCATTAGCACATAGTGAATACATGAACTCCTCAAACTATGGTCATCACCGGTAAGTATCCCGATTATTGTCACTTCGGGGTTAACGGATAATAACACATAATAGACGACTATAGACTTGCAAGATAGGATCAAGAACTCTCGTATATTGATGAAAACATAATAGGTTCAGATCTGAAATCATGGCACTCGGGCCCTAGTGACAAGCATTAAGCATAGTAAAGTCATAGCAACATCAATCTCAGAACATAGTGGATACTAGGGATCAAACCCTAACAAAAATAACTCGATTACATGATAGATCCCATCCAACCCATCACCGTCCAGCAACCCTACGATGGAATTACTCACGCACGGCGGTGAGCATAATGAAATTGGTGATGGAGGATGGTTGATGATGACGATGGCGACGGATTCCCCTCTCTGGAGCCCCGAACGGACTCCAGATCAGCCCTCCCGAGAGGTTTTAGGGCTTGGCGGCAGCTCCGTATCGTAAAACGTGATGAATCCTTCTCTCTGATTTTTTTCTCCCCGAAACCAAATATATAGAGTTGGAGTTGAGGTCACAGGAGCTTCGGGGGGCCTACGAGGTAGGGGGGCGCGCCCTAGGGGGGCAGGTGCGCCCCCACCCTCGTGGACAGGTGGTGGGCCCCCTGGCCTTCATCTTTTGCAAGGATTTTTTATTATTTCCGAAAAGTTGTTCCGTGAAGTTTCAGGTCATTCCGAGAACTTTTGTTTCTGCACATAAATAACACCATGGTAATTCTGCTGAAAACAACATCAGTCCGGGTTAGTTCCATTCAAATCATGCATCTTCAAGTCCAAAAACAAGGGCAAAAGTGTTTGGAAAAGTAGATACGACGGAGACGTATCAAGAGTCGGCCAGGAAATTCTGGACTAGGTTCCTGATTAAAAAAACAGATTGTCGACTGTCCGGACGCCGAAGCCTTAGCAGCTTTCAAAAATAGCATCCGCGATGAATGGCTTGCCCGACACCTCGGCCAAGAAAACCAAAGTCCATGGCAGCCCTTACAGCACTAATGACTCACTTCTGCGTGGGCGAGGATAGCTAGCTAGCCCGTAGCGGTAACAGTACCAGCGACCCCGGCACTTCCGAAGCCTGAAACGACAACGGAAGGCCCCGACGCAACAAACATAAGCATCGGAGCAACAATGATGATACAGAGAATACGACAGTCAACGCCGGATTCAGTGGCTCCAAATCCGGTCAACGGAAGAAATGTCCCCCCAAAGTCAAAATGGTGAACATGATATACGTCACCCATATCCCCAAGAGGGAGCGCAAGCGCACGCTAAGGGACATATACGTGATAGAGCCAGTCGCCCCAAAATTCAACCCATGGTCGGCCTATCCGATCGCCTTCGATCACAGGGACCATCCTACTAGTATCCGTCACGAAGGTTCGCCCGCATTAGTCCTTGATCCAATCATCGATGGATTCCACCTTACGCGAGTCCTCATGGACGGCGGCAGCATCCTTAACCTGCTCTATCAGGACACAATCCGCAAGATGGGTATTGATCCGTCAAGAATCAAGCATACTAAAACTACCTTTAAAAGAGTGATACCCGGTGTAGAGGCCCGCTGCACGGGCTCAATCACATTGGAAGTGGTCTTCGGCTCACCGGACAACTTCCGCAGCGAAGACTTGATCTTCGATATCGTCCCCTTCCGCAGTGGCTACCACGCACTGCTCGGACGAACCGCGTTCGCTCATTTCAATGTTGTCCCGCACTATGCCTACCTGAAGCTCAAGATGCCCGGACCACGCGGTGTTATAACAGTGAACAGAAACATGGAATGCTCCCTCCGCACTAAGGAGCACATTGCGGCCCTGGCAGCAAAAGTACAGGGTGGCCTCATTAAGCCAATAATTACGTCGGCGGCCAAGTCCTCGGACACTGTCAAACGAGTCCAGACTTCCCCGTTGTACGATAGTCCAGCTCGCTAGGAGCTCGATTAGCAACCCAGCCTCCATCTCATCCCCTACTGAACTGTGGCATATGTGCCAACCGTACATAATTACGCACTAAAAATACCATGGGAAAGGATGGAGGCACAATAAGGACAATGCCTGCAATACGGCCGGACCCTACCAGGAAACTCACATTCCTCTTCCTTTTTTCTTTTTTCTTTTTTCTTTTATTTCTCTTTCAGGTTCCCTCAAACTACATCACCCTTTCGATGGTACAAAAGCCTCTTTCCGCGGCCTATTATGTAAACACCGGTCGATGTTCCTCTCGAAGGACAATATACCAAGGAGAAAGGAAGCATAGACGCATACCAGAATACCTAAAGGATCCTTAAAGATCACCCCGTCCGTGTTCAGGACACACGCACGGCTTCCCCTTGTGTTCGACATGTAAAATGGCCTTGTTGCTTATTGCACTATTTGTATCAATACGTTTTGACGTATCAGTCAGACTACTATGGAAATAGTTTTTTGCCCAAACCTATGTGGCCTTGGCGTATCTCTCAACATATGTTTTCCTATTTTTGTCCGGTTGTCATGTACACCTTGGTATGACCTAAATCGCCAGGGGCTTTATAAAGACGCGTACATCTTTCAAATATTAAAAAGTCCGAACACTTTAATAGTGCAATTTGGCGTCCCGAATATAGCATTATATGCATTGGCTCCGAATGATGTCTTTGGTCAGTAGTTTGGTTGCCCGGCTCATGTGCTTGCTACCTTATGTTCTGTCTGATCGGCTAGGGTAGTAAAGGGAGAACTACTGCGATTGTGTTTCTGGTTCACCCGGACAAACACCTCAATAGAGAAAGCCAAAAACCGACTGTCATGATGCGGCAAGAGCTGGTCAGTTATTCAGTGACTAAGTATAAATCTTTAGTGATTTCTTCCGCATTATGCGATAGGCCGGCCTCCACCCGGCCGGGCATTCACAACACCTGAGTTCGGATAATTGAACAATAGTAGGGGCTGCACCCGCACTCCCATTATAAAACTCCTATGGCTAAGTGAGGGCGATAAAGCCGTATAGTCCGATTGCCTGGTTCGCCGCACTAACACCTCCTTCATGGAACAGTATGATGGATCAAGTGTGTTTTAAGTGCTATCCTGAACACCCCTGTACTACCTACGTGGGGGCTGAAGCCGACGACTGGCCAACTCTCAGATATCATAAACGGCCACATAGGAGGAGATATTTTTATAAGCAATATATAATACATAAGCCTTGTCTCATGATACATGACTAGAAAACATAACTACATTCATTCAAATATGATGTCCTTCAAACATTGGCCCTCTACAATGCGGTATCCTTTCAAGATATCATCAAAGTACCGCTCCGACGTGCGATCCTCTTTTCCAGCGGGCGGTCCCTCGGTCGCAAGCTTGACGTGTCCATCTTCGCCACCTTGATGCGGGCAAAGGCAATCCGCGCACCTTCAATACAGGCCGACCGCTTCACGACATCAAGCCGAGGATAGGCGCTGACTAGCCGCTTGACGAGACCGAAGTAGCTACTGGGCATGGGTTCGGCTGGCCAAAGACGTATTATCAAATCCCTCATGGCCAATTCATCCACCCTGTGTAGTTCAGTCCATTGCTTCAGCTGATCACTGAGGGGCACAGGATGCTCTGGCGCAAGGTACTGCGACTAGAACAACTTCTCCATTGAGCTCCCCTCTTCGGCCCGGAAGAACTTCACGGCATCAGCAACACTCTGGGGTAGGTCTGCAAACACTCTTGGAGAACTCCAAATCTGGGTTAGAAAGACGTACCTTTTCTTCACAAATTTTCTCTACAGGTTAAAGGCCTTACCCACCGCAATTTGCCTTGCCTCTTGGATCTCCCGGACAGTGCTTTGGGCTTCGGCCCGGGCTTCTTGTGCACTTTGGAGTGCCTTAGCAAGTTCGGAGTTCTGCTCCGAACTCTGGCGCTCTAAGGATTCACATTTGTCGATGGCATCCTTGAGCTCTTGCTGGACTTCCTCCACTCGCGATTCATGTTTCAGGCGGGAGGCTCGTTCCTCCTCCGCCTCCTTCCTGGCCTTGGCCAGCGCACTCTTGAGGGCCTCGACCTCAGACGTGTCAGCTGCAAAACATAAATTATGAAACTCATTGAGATACTGCATCATAGCTGGCATCGTTTCAAGCCGTGCTTCGGTATTACATACCTTGCTTTTCTTCTAGCTTCCGCCTTAGCTCGGATGCTTCGGTGGCATGGGCAGCTGACACTTGCTTCGTAGCCTGCTTGTTTAAATAGATATGTGTGTTAGTCTCCTGCATGAGTTATTAGATCCTCTGTTCGGTTTTCTTTCCGAACACCAAACAAAGTCTCAGGGGCTACTATCTATACACATGCATTCTTTTTATAGAGTTAAAAGATACTATAAAGCACATACCATAAAGCCTTTTAAAAGGCTAGTGTAGGCTTAATATGTCTCTAACGTATCTACTTTTCCAAACACTTTTGCCCTTGTTTTGGACTCTAACTTGCTTGATTTGAATGGAACTAACCCGGACTGACGCTGTTTTCAGTAGAATTGCCATGGTGTTTTTTTTTGCAGAAATAAAAGTTCTCGAAATGACCTGAAAATCAACGGAGAATATTTTTGGAATATATAAAAAATACTGGCAAAAGAATCAAGGCTAGGGGGCCCACACCCTGTCCACGAGGGTGGGGGGGCACGCCCCCTGCCTTGTGGGCCCCCTGGTGCTCCACCAGCCTCAAATCCAACTCTATATATTCACGTTCGGGGAGAAAAAAAATCAGAGAGAAGGATTCATCATGTTTTACGACACGGAGCCGCCACCAAGCCCAAATCTCTCTTGAGAGGGCTGATCTAGAGTTCGTTTGGGGCTCCAGAGAGGGGAATCCGTCGCCATCATCATCATCAACCTTCCTCCATCACCAATTTCATGATGCTCGCCGCCGTGTGTGAGTAATTCCATCGTAGGCTTGCTGGACGGCGATGGGTTGGATGAGATTTATCATATAATCGAGTTAGTTTTGGTAGGGTTTGATCCCTAGTATCCATTATGTTCTAAGATTGATGTTGCTATAACTTTGCTATGCATAATGCTTGTCACTAGGCCCGAGTGCCATGATATCAGATCTGAATCTATTATGTTTTCATGAATATATGTGAGTTCTTGATCCTATCTTGCAAGTCTATAGTCACCTATTATGTGTTATGATCCGTTAACCCCGAAGTGATAATAATCGGGATACTTACCGATGATGACCGTAGTTTGAGGAGTTCATCTATTCACTAAGTGTTAATGCTTTGTTCTGGTACTCTATTAAAAGGAGGCCTTAATATCCCTTAGTTTCCGATAGGACCCCGCTGCCACGGGAGGGTAGGAAAAAAGATGTTATGCAAGTTCTTTTCCATAAGCACGTATGACTATATTAGGAATACATGCCTACATTACATTGATGAACTAGAGCTAGTTCTGTGTCACCCTATGTTATAACTGTTGCATTTGGAATCACATACAACATAATTATCCATCACTGATCCATTGCCTACAAGCTTTTCACATATTGATCTCGCCTATTTACTTTTCCGTTGCTACTGTTACAATCACTACAAAACCAAAACTATTACTTTTGCTACCGTTACCGCTGCTATCATATTACTTTGCTACTAAATACTTTGCAACAGATATTAAGTCTTCCAGGTGCGGTTGAATCGACAACTCAACTGTTAATACTTGAGAATATTATTTGGCTCCTGTTGGGGATATTACTGCTGGGCGTAAACCGGCTAGGAGTAGCTGGATTAACTTTATGAAGATTAGAAGCCCATGAAGACGTAAGAATGATGGCGCTTTATGAAGGCCCAAGGCCCAAAGGCGAGTTAAGGCCTGTAGATGTAAACCGACCTTATTATGTAACTTGCATTGTAAGATAGGAAGTATAGAGACCGAACCGGACACGTTTATGATCCGGATTCGGGAATCTGTAAACCGGCGGGCGTCAACCTATGTATATAAAGGGACGACCCGACAGCGGTTTAGTGACGATACACAACAACTCGAGAGCCAGTCAAAGCGGATTCGCTCCCTGGTCATCGAAACCCTAGCAATATCAATCACAACTAGACGTAGGCTTTTACCTTCATCGAAGGGGCCGAACTAGTATAAACTCCCTGTGTCCCCTTGTCTGGTTTAACCCCTTTAAGCTGACCCGTTGCGATGGCTCCATGACTAAGTCCTTTCACGAGGACTGAAAGTGCGTTATATCGACTAGAGGGGGGGGTGAATAGGCGATTTTTATGAAAGTCTTCAGAACATGGGAGTTTTGAAGACAAACGATAAAACTAAACCTATTACCATGCAGCGGAAGGTAGACTACACTAGGCAAACCATAGTCAAGTATTCAATGAAGTGAAAGCACAAAGACTAATAGCAGCTAGGTAGTAAGGATCAGGTAGGAAGATATTGTGAAGCCAAACAGAACATGCAGTCACTCAGTGAAGACAAATGATAGAGCAAACATACAATGACTTCACAAGGAGTAACAGTAAGTAAAGTGAAGTGAAGATGAAACCAGTGATGCGTTGAAGACAATGATTTGTTGGACCAGTTCCAGTTGCTATGACAACTGTACGTCTGGTTGGAGCGGCTAGGTATTTAAACCTTAGGACACACAGTCCCGGACACCCAGTCCTGAACACGCAGCTCAGGACACCCAGTCCTCACCGTATTCTCCTTGAGCTAAGGTCACATAGACCTCGCCCAATAACTCTGGTAAGTCTTCAAGGTAGACTCCCAAACCTTCACAGACTTTGTTCACCGGCAATCCACAATGTCTCTTGGATGCTCAGAACGCGACGCCTAACCGGCTGGAGGATGCACAGTCCTCAAGTGTAATAAGTCTTCAGATCACACAGACCAGAAGACTTAAGTGATGCCCAATTCTCTCTGGCTCTGAGTGGTTAGGGCTTTATCCTCACAAGGAATTCTCTCTCAAAGGCTTCGAGGTGGGTTGCTCTCAAATGACAAAAGCCGTACTATCAATCTGAGCAGCCAACCGTTTATGGTTGTAGGGGGTGGGCTATTTATAGCCACTTGGCAACCCGACCTGATTTGTCCGAAATGACCCTGGGTCACTAAGGAACTGACACGTGTTCCAACGGTCAGATTTCAAACTCACACGGCAACTTTACTTGGGCTACAAGCAAAGCTGACTTGTCCGACTCTGGACAAGATTCGCTCTCATAGTCTTCACTCAAAGACATAGGTTTTTGGTTTAGGCATCACTTCAGTCATTCTGACTGGTTCTCTTGGACCCCACTTAACAGTACGGTGGTTCCTATGACTCAACACAAAAGAAAAGGACTACGAAAGATCTAAGTCTTCGAGCTCCATAGGCTTCATATCGTGTCTTCTCTTGTCATAGTCTTCAATGTGAATATCTTCATATACCACCTTTGACTTCAATGTCTTCATACATTTTTAGGGGTCATCTCTGGTAGTAAAACCGAATCAATGAGGGACTTCTACCTGTGTTATCCTGCAATTCTCACAAACACATTAGTCCCTCAACTAGGTTTGTCGTCAATACTCCAAAACCAACTAGGGGTGGCACTAGATGCACTTACAAACTCTCCCCTTTTTGGTGATTGATGACAAACTAGTTGGTTTTCAACGGGGAATATAATCTGTGAAATTGTAAAGAATAAGGAATTGTCTTCATAAGTTGCAAGGGCTCCCCCTGAAGATGTGCATATGAGTTAATTTGCTTTTGGAATGCAAATGCACATGGAAGGTTGTACTTGTGGAGATCCACTTCAACTTATGATGACAATCCACTATGCATGTGAAGGTATATGAAGATAATGACATGCATAATGGAAAATGGACGTCTGTAGAATGAGCTAAGTGCGGAATTTATCGTCGCACATGCGGAATTTATCTTCGCAAAACAAGGTGGCAAATAAGTAGCAGACGACCATCTAGTTTAAGTGTTACAACTCATAAGAACCAAATGTAGCAAAAACGAGAGTTGTAAGCACGAAGCAAAATATAAAGCACCCGCCCATATGGACCCGCTTGAAGACTATCAATCTCATATGCTTCTCCCCCTTTTGTCAGTAATGACCAAAAAGGTTTGAAGACATAGAGCCTCTACTCATTACCATGAGGAGTAGGTGAAGTAGCAGGGTTGTTGGTGTTGTTTGGCGGTGCAGAAGAGCTTGGAGGTGCTGAAGGATATGGCGGTGAAGTAGCATCGTCTTCTTACTCAATAATTCTGCCAGTCACTGTGGCAGCAGAGGAAGAGAACTCAGAGTCTTCAAGGGATGGAGTTCCTAGCAGCACAGCCCTTCGAGGAGGTGTGGAGTCAAACGTGAATCTCTCAGTGAAGCCATCCTCTTGAAGATCAGCTTCAGACAGCATCATCGTTAGCCCTTTCCATGTGCGGAGACAGGTTTCATGGGCAACGAAAGCATTCTTGGTGGCAAGATTTCGAGTGCGATTAACATCCACCAAGAGGCTTTTCTTTTGACGCTTCAGCCAGTCATGATGTCTATCTTGTTTCTGATGTAGAGCCACAAGAAGCTCTCGGTCATTGAGAACACGAGTGCGCTTCTTGGGTCTTGGAGCAGTGGCACTGTCAGTGGCTTCAGTTGAAGCAGGGTGTGGTGCACGTGTAGTGCCAGCCAAAGGATACACCCGTGAAACTGCTTCAACGCCTTCAACGTTCTGAGTAAAACTCTGATGTTCTGCATTCTGAAGACTTAGAGGTTGCTTGGCAGGCTCAGAATATATGGCTTCAGTAGACATGTCCACGTCAGGCAAGAAGATCCGATGGTTGCGGGCTGAGGGCTGATAGGAGATGGCGGAGTGTAGCTTGATCAGCTGCATGACCCAAGGGGCGTAGAACTTCAAACCAAACAGATCAATGCCTGATGCAGCAAGTTGGCGTATGAAGAAATCCTGTGCATTGAAGCATTTGCCATGAAGTATATAGAAGACCAAAGTCTTCATTGCACCCTGAAGCTTGGCATTTGGAGAGTGCCCTTTGATAGGCTAGAGAGTTCGCCTGATGATGTGATAGATGGTTCTGGGCAGGTAGTCAAGGTCTTCAACAAAGAACTCTGTGGGATATGCAGCATCTTGGGGCAATGGCTTCATCATGCTGAGCATTTGACTCATATCAGGTTCTGGCCGCTGAAAGATGCTCTCAATGGCTTCAGCATGCAGCTGACAGCCTTGCTCGAAGAGATCGCCAGGAGTGGGCAAGCCAGTGAGCTCAATGATGTCAAATGCATTGGCTTCGTGATGAACGTTGCCAGTCATCCACTCCAGGACCCAAGTCTTCGGATCTCTGCTGTACCCTTTGATGTGAAGTGTGGCATAGAATTGTAGCAGCAGCTCTTCATTCCAATGCTCTTCATCAGTAACAAATTGCAGCAGACCCACTTGCTTGAAGCAATCCAACGCTTCTTCTAGACAGGGCAGACCAGCTATAGCTTCAACATCAAGGCGCTTGTGTGGGAAGATGCGACCTTGGTTGTAAAGAATGCAAGAGTAATAGCTTCGCTGAGGATAGCTCCAGAACCGATCAGATGATATCCTTTCCCTTGAGTAGGGGTTCCTGGAGCTATTGAAGAACGTGTTGTCTGCCCTGAAGCCATTGATGTTGAAGGAGCCAGGTGCTGATGCAGGACCTTGAAACCTTGGCAGTCTTGGGATTGGCTTCTGGACCTGAGGCCTGTGCTCAACATGATAGTTGAATTGGGGACCGGCAGCAGACTCAGGAACAGAAGTGGCGGGATCAGTGGCTTCGCTGTCTTCTGAAGCTTTTGCTGGGGAGGGCTCCACATTAGCTTCATTGGTGGTTGTGGCAGCCTCAGGATTTTCATCCTCCACTTGACTAGCTGGAGGGTCAGTCACAGGCACGTTCTCCTGGAGAACTGCTTCTTGGTGGAACAAGGGAGTGGGATCTGGTGGTACTTCTTCTTCTGCGGCTGATGCAGCCGGAATGTCTTCAGCAGAGACTTGAGGCCTTGGACCTTTGCGAAGCCTGCGGAACGCAGACGACGCCTGTGGAGTTGGAGTGGGCTGGGCCTGATAGTCTTCTTCCTCTTGTGGGCGATCTGCCCATGAAGCATCCTATGCAAGTGGCGTCAGTGGACGACCAATGCTGATGAGTTTGCTGTTTTCAAACTGAGGAAGGACTACATCATCTTCTACATTGTCATGATGACCAATGTCTTCAGCAGCGATGGGATCAGTTGCTGGAATGTCTTCAGCTTCAGGAGCCTCTGTGGAAGCAGGCTCATGAACTGTCAGTTGACGTTCTGCGTCAGGATGAACCATAGAAATGGGTTCAACTATCAAGGGCTCTGTGGGAGCAGCCCGAGCTTTCTTGGTCTTTCTCTTTTTCTTGGTGGGGGCAGTAGGAGAGGCTTCAGAGTGTTTCCTCTTCCTGGCTTCAGCCTCAGCAGTTCTTGTCTTCTTGAGCTCTGAAGCTGTTGACCGGCTCTTTTGCTTCGAGCCAGTCATTCTTGTTGGGAAGACAATCGGAACTGCTTCTTGCCTTGGTGCATCAGATTTAGCCGTAGCAGGCTTCTTCTTCTTCTTTGCGGCCATCCTGGGGTCGATGCCAGGACGCCCAAGTGCTTTGCGCTTCTCAGCCTCATTATAGGCTTGCACACATCTGTCAGCCAGAGTCTTCATGCGCTCACGCGAACCCTGAGCTTCTGCACGCTTCTTCACAAAGGCTTCCTTGAGCTCGTGCATAATTGTCTTGAACTTCTTCACTTCTTGCACGCTGAGCTTGGCCATATGCTTCTTGAACTGAGCCTTTTCATAGTCAATCTTCCGCTTCAGTTCAACAATGCGCTGGGCAATAGCAAGTTCTGAAGCAATGGCGCCTTGGAAGGCGACACTGAGGCCAATAGGAAGCTGCAGATCTTCAAAGCTGATGTTTGGCGTGTCAAACCACTCGTCAATGAAGTTGTGGATGATGGTGACATCAAAGAGAGGCAGATCATTGAAGATTTCTGCTTCTTCTTTGCTCTTGATGAGTTGCTCAAGAGCGTCATCTGCAAGATCTTCATCACTTGACAGATCAATGTCGTCGTTGCGCAGGATGGTAGCAGCTGTTAGCTCTTTGCCAGTGTGAGACAGAGGCATCTTGGCCTTCTGAGGCTTGGAGACGCATGATAAATCTTCAGACTGCACACTGTCTTCAGAAGGTGCAGTTGCCAATGGCTTCGCCCTTGAGATTTTTGGTGAAGGGGCTGGCTTTGAAGCTTTTGGCTTCTTCAACTGCTTTGGCTTCGGCACTGCAGGCGCGTCATCAGACTCAGTGTCAGCTGCAGGCTGATTCACTGCAGTCCCTTGAACCAAGATGTAGGTGATGAGGCCTTCAAGGTTGGTGAATGGACCGATGACATTGGGTTCTGCATGTCGTGTGCCATCTGCCCTTGGAGATGAGGGACCAGGGTTGAAGTCTAACCCAAAAGTCTTCTTGTTCTGCTTTGCAGAGTTTTGAGCAAACTGGAAGTTGCGCTTGAACAGATTGTCGTCACGACACCATAGCAGTGACGACGAGTGTGCATCAGCAGGCTGTGGTCCACGGACCATGCATGGATAGAAGCCTTGAGCAATGGCTTCATCTCTGGACCTGGGTAGAAGATTCTTGAATAGGATGTCTCCCCACGATCTCTTGATGGCGTTTTTCTCAGCATACTCCTGGGTCACAAACCTGTATTTGAACCATTGTTCTGCCCAATATCTTCGAATCCATTGGATTCGGGTCTTGCGCTGACTGTAATCCTCTTCAGGATCTGTCTTGTACATTTCTGAGAGTTCATCTGGCAGATCTCTGGAGGTCTCACCACGACGCTTTCTGCCACCCTTCCTTGCTGCCTTTTCTGAAGCCATAAACTTTAACTTGAAAGGCTTCAAGACGTTCAAAGGCTTCAAAGGTTTTTGTTTGCTGGACCAACAGGAACTGGCTTCGGGAGAATTTATGTGATGCTGTAAGAATTCTGCAAATGAATGCAGACTATGAGAACCAAAGGATTCTCCCATGGACATGTACCTGTGACAGCATTAAGGTGCGAGGGAAGGGGAAGAGGTCATATGCATTCTTAGAAGATTTTGAAGATAAATCAGTTTAGAAGACATTGACCTCATCGTGCGAAGACATTCACTCATAGACAAGAAGTTGGTTCCAGATTTGTACGAATCCACAGATCAGTACAAGTGAGGAATCTAACTACTTCGTGAAGCACAAGTGAATATACTAGGCATGTTATGAGATGCAGTATGAGAGAGATCTAGCTTGTGTGAACAGAAACTGCTTGTGGTAGAAAGTGACAGATCAATAGGATCAATGGTGCTGTAAAAAGGGAGTTTTATTTACCACACTGAGAACTGCTAGACGGAGTGGGAGATGAGGCCGAGCAGTTCACTCTTCCATGCCCTAACTTGGCGACGGAGGACACCTACGACGACGGCGGAGAGGACGATGTCCGCGGTCGGTGTGAAGACGGCATCGGAGAGGTTGCGGCAGCGAAGCGCTTCATCGCCGGAGTCGTCGAGAGCTAGCGGTGGCGCTAGGGTTCGTGCGAGGGTGGAAGACGAGATAATGACCGCTGTGAGTGTGTATTTATAGGCACAGGGGCGGCACTATGCTATTACACAGGTGCCCCTGGCGATTCGCATCTGAGGAACACGTGGCCAGTATGCGGAATTTTGGGGTTTGTTCCACGTCCCACGCACGCCTGGATTGTCGGGTGGTCGTTCCTACTTCTCCGGATTTCATGTGGAGGAATGAGCATTGAAAACGGACTTAATGGTTGTCTCTGTATCTTCTGCTGACAAGGACGCAGAGAAGACATTCGACAGTTTCAATAGAATGCGTATGACTTGGAGAGATAGAGTTTGAGATAGAAAGCATAGAGAAGTTGGGGTCCGATCACATTCACTTAGTTCAAAAGATTCAACACGAAGACATAGCTATAAGTGAATGCTGTAGAGGACAGAACACTAGCATATATATATATATATATATATATATAACCAACATAGTGAAGATAATCATGAAAATATGTTGAGTTTGAAGCCAAACCAAATGTGAAGACATTGCAAGGTAACGCCATGAGTGAAACACTTCAAAATAGAACGTTTGGTGGTGGCGTTACCCACCGTATAGGAACTATTAGACCCAGACACGGCGCACAATTATCGTGGCGCTCCGAGGTCAAATTCCACGTTAATGTATTCACACTTAGAATGTATGTCTTCATTGATTGAAGATATACTTCACTTCGTGTGTTGCACATCTAAGTCATCAATATGCATAAGGGTTAGGATGTGTGCCTGATCACAGGACATTTGAGGATTCCAGGATATTTAGCTCACACTGTAACTTGCAAAACCTCTTCTCATCCAAGGGCTTGGTGAAGATATCTGCTAATTGCTCTTCAGTGTTGATGTGTATGATATCAATGTCTTCCTTCACAACATGATCTCTGAGAAAGTGATGACGAATTTCAATGTGCTTTGTCTTCGAGTGCTGAACTGGGTTGTTAGCAATCTTGATGGTGCTTTCGTTGTCGCAGTAAAGTGGCACTTGCTTCAGATGAATGCCATAGTCCTTGAGTTTTTGCTTCATCCACAGAAGCTGAGCGCAGCAATGTATTCAGATTCAGCAGTGGAGAGAGATACACAGTTCTGCTTCTTTGAAGACCAACATACAAGTGATCGTCCCAGAAAGTGACATGTGCCTGATGTAGACTTGCGATCAACTTTGTCACCAGCATAATCAGCATCCGAGAATCCAACCAGATCAAACTCTGAGCCCTTTGGATACCATAATCCTAGAGTTGGGGTGTGAGCCAAATATCGAAGAATTCGCTTCACAGCTAAGTGATGCGACTCCTTTGGTGCCGCTTGAAATCGAGCACACATGCAAACACTAAGCATAATATCTGGCCTAGATGCACATAGATAAAGTAAAGAACCAATCATGGAGCGGTATACCTTTTGATCGAACTCTTTACCATTGTCGTCAGGACCCAGATGATGTTTGGCTGGCATTGGTGTTGTGAAGCCTTTGCAGTCTTGCATATCGAACTTCTTCAGGCAATCTTTGAGATACTTCTCTTGAGATATGAAGATGCCATTGCGTTGTTGTCGTATTTGAAGACCAAGGAAGAACTTCAGCTCCCCCATCATGGACATCTGATATTGCTCTTGCATCATATATCCAAACTCTTCACTATACTTCTCATTGGTGCAGCCGAAGATAATGTCATCCACATATATTTGGCACACAAACAGTTCACCATCATATGTCTTCGTGAAAAGAGTGGGATCTAGGGAACCAGGTATGAAGCCTTTGCTCTTCAGGAAGTATTTGAGTGTGTCATACCAGGCCCGAGGGGCTTGTTTGAGGCCATACAGTGCCTTGTTGAGCTTGTATACCATGTCAGGATGTTTTGGATTTTCAAAGCCAGGTGGTTGTGCAACATACACTTCTTCTTCAATCTTGCCATTGAGAAAGGCACTCTTCACATCCATTTGATATAGAAGTATGTTATGATGATTTGCATAGGCCAGCAGTATGCGTATGGCTTCAAGTCTAGCCACAGGAGCAAATGTTTCATCGAAGTCAATGCCTTCCACTTGAGTATATCCTTGAGCAATGAGACGAGCTTTGTTTCTGACAACTTGACCATGGTCATCTTGCTTGTTGCGGTATATCCATTTGGTGCCTATTATATTGTGCTTCCGTGGATCAGGACGCTTAACCAGTTCCCATACATTATTCAGCTCAAACTGTTGAAGCTCTTCTTGCATAGCTTGAATCCATTCAGGCTCCATGAAGGCTTCTTCAACTTTCTTGGGTTCTGCTATTGAGACGAATGCGAAGTGCCCACAAAAATTTGCTAGCTGAGTTGCCCTTGAACGAGTGAGTGGACCAGGTGCATTGATGCTGTCAATTATTCTTTCAATCTGCACTTCATTGGCAACGCGAGGATGTACAGGACGAAGACTTTGCTCTTGCTGTTCATTCTCGTTGTTGGAAGGAATGTCTTCAGGCTGAGCATTGTCTTCATGTTGATCAGGTGCTGAATTGATAAGTTCTTCTTCAGGATGAGCTTCAGAAGGTATAATTTCTCCAGTTCCCATTAGCTTGATTGATTCACTGGATGGAACTTCATCTAGCACATTTGGCAGCTGCTCTCTTTGTGAACCGTTGGTCTCATCGAACCACACATCCACTGTTTCAACCACTTTGTAATGAAAGAGATTGAAGACTCTGTAGGAGTGCGAATCCTTTCCATATCCGAGCATAAAACCCTCATGTGCTTTTGGTGCAAATTTTGAGGTGTGATGTGGGTCCTTGATCCAGCACCTTGCGCCAAATACTCTGAAGTAACTGACATTTGGCTTCTTACCAGTAAGGAGCTCATAAGATGTCTTGTTCAGTAGCTTGTGAAGATAAACACGATTGATTGTATGGCATGCAGTATCAATGGCTTCGGGCCAGAATTTTCTTGGGGTCATGTATTCATCTAGCATCGTTCTGGCCATCTCAATTAGTGTTCTGTTCTTGCGTTCGACGACGCCATTCTGCTGTGGCGTGTACGGGGCTGAGAATTCATGTGTGATGCCCAAGGTATCAAGATATATATCAAGGCCAGTGTTCTTGAATTCAGTGCCATTGTCACTTCTGATGTGCTTTATCTTGGCGCCAAAATTGTTCATAGCTCGATTGGCGAAGCGTCTGAAGACATCCTGCACTTCAGTCTTGTATAGGATTATGTGCACCCAAGTATATCTAGAATAATCATCAACAATAACGAAGCCATAGAGGCAAGCAGTAGTAGTTAGAGTTGAGTAATGAGTGGGACCGAAAAGATCCATGTGAAGCAGTTCGAAGGGTTGAGTAGTAGTCATGATTGTCTTCGAGGGATGTTTGGCCCTCGTCATCTTCCCTGCTTCACAGGCACCGCATAAGTGGTCTTTCTTGAACTTGACGCCCTCGATGCCTATGACATGCTTCTTCTTCGCAAGGGTGTGAAGGTTCCTCATGCCAGCATGTCCAAGCCTCCGATGCTAGAGCCAGCATTCTGAAGCCTTTGCTAGAATACATACTGCAAGCTGTGGCCCTGCTGAGAAATCTACCATGTACAAATCATCTTTTCGATACCCTTCAAACACTAGAGACTTGTCAGATTCCATTAGTACAAGGCAACGATATTTTCCAAACATTACGATCATGTTCAAATCGCAAAGCATTGAGACAGACATTAAGTTGAAGCCAAGGGATTCAACAAGCATGACTTTATCCATGTGTTGATCCCTTGAGATTGCAACTCTACCTAGACCCAATACCTTACTTTTACCAGTGTCAGCAAATGTGATGTGGCTCTTGTCGGATGGACGTAAGGTTGAGTCCATAAGAAGACTTCTTTTGCCAGTCATGTGATTTGTACACCCACTGTCAATAATCCATTCTGAAGACGCTGGTGTCATACCCTACAGTGCAGTTAGGGGGATAGGCTTCACCAAGAGCATTGTGAAGCAAAAACATTTGACGAACCAGTGGGTTATGAAAGCTTAGATCTAGGTTAGGACTAATAGGGAGAGTAGCAAGCGATTCAGGTACGAAGTACATAGTAAGACCATTTGGGCATTTGATCTTGCGCCCTACAAGATGTTTAAGGTCCCCAGCAATAGCGTCAGATGATTTTGGTTTTCTGCTGGAGACCTTTCCCTGCAAAAGAGAGTTAAGCTTTCTTAGCCACCCACATCTTCACGGGTGGCTTAGAAGCAATAAGTCTAAGTGCAGCATCTGAGAATTTTGGCTTTGAAGCCCTAGCAAACAGTCTTGCAGGCTGACAATAGTACTCATAAGAATAAGCAGAATAGTTCTTGGTCTTATGAACATGGCGGTTTGATGAAGCGCTCTCATATTCATATGCCTGAGCATGGTTTCCTTGCAAAACATTTGCGTTAGTTCGACTCAGGTGAGTCCTCTGTTTGTATGAAGCCTTTGGACCGTATGAAGCCTTTGGTCTGAGGTTTGTCTTCTTCACGTGAGGTGTCATGAAGACATTCACAGAAAGATTTTCCAGACACCTTTTCGGAACCCAGATCTTCTTCATAGGCGGTCCATTCCTGCAGTTAGTACCAATGTACCTGGCAAACACTTCACCATTCTGATTCTTAAACAGTATATAGTTTGCATCAAATGATTCATCAATGATAATGGGGTTAGCACAAGTGAAGCCAGTTAGATTGGATGGATCTGCTGAAGGTCCCTTTGCAGCAACCCACATGGTTTTGGGGTACTGCTCAGGTTTCCAGTAAGAGCCATCTGCATTCATTTTCCTTATGAACCCAACACCCTCTTTCCTAGGGTTTCGGTCCAGAATCTGCTTTTTGAGGACATCACATAGTGTCTGATGCCCTTGAAGACTTTTGTACATCCCTGTTTCAAGCAATGTCTTCAACCTAGCATTCTCATCAGCAATAGCGGTGGTATCCTCAGCAGAGGGGTTAGTTACCACATCAACAGTTGAAGATATTGCAACAGCAGTAGCAGTAGAACATTCAGCAACAGAAGTAGCATTATCATGCTCAATGCATTTAAGACATGGTGGTTCAAATCCTTCCTGAGCGGGACTGATCTGTTTGGCACGAAGTGACTCATTTTCCGTTTGAAGATCTTCATGAACCACTCTCAATTTCTCAAGATCCTGCTTCCTTTGAAGATAATCATAGGAAAGCTTTTCATGAGTTGTTGAGAGAGTTTCATGACGAATTTCAAGTTCCTGATACTTAACGTGAAGATTTTTTATGTCTTCAATTAAGGATTCGGATCGAGTCATTTCAGCACCTAACAGATCATCGCTTCTGTCTAACAGTTTTTGAATATGTTCCATAGCTTTCTGTTGTTCAGTTGCAATTTTAGCAAGTGTTTTGTAGCTAGGTTTTGAATCACAATCAGAGTCATCGTCACTAGATGTTTGATAGTGAGTAGTGTGTGTGTTTACCTTGGCACCGCGTGCCATGAAGCAGTAGGTAGAAGCGGAGTAGTCCTTGTCATTTGCATCGGTGTCGGTGATGAAGTCATTGTCTTCAGTGTTGAAGATGGACTTGGCAACGTATGTTGTAGCCAGACTTGAGACACCTGAGTCGGATTGCTCCTCGGACTCCACCTCTGCCTCCTCAGAAGCAGACTCCTCCTCTGAATCCATTTCCTTGCCAACAAACGCACGTGCCTTGCCAGATGAGCTCTTCTTGTGTGATGAAGACTTTGAGGAAGACTTGGAAGAAGACTTTCAGTATTTCTTCTTCTTCTTGTCGTCAGAGTCATATTCGTTGCTCTTCTTCTTCTTTTTGTTCTCATTGTCCCACTGTGGACACTCAGAGATGAAGTGGCCAAGTTTCTTGCACTTGTGACATGTTTTCTTCTTGTAGTCATGAGCAGGAGCTTCATCATTCCTTGAACTTGATCGGGAAGACTTTCTGAAGCCTTTCTTCTTAGTGAATTTTTGGAACTTCTTGACAAGCATGGCAAGTTCCCTTCCAATGTCTTCAGGATCATCAGAACTGCTGTCAGATTCTTCTTCAGATGAGGAGACAGCTTTTGCCTTCAAGGCACAAGTTCGCCCATAGTTTGGACCGTAGATATCTCTTTTCTCCGAAAGCTGAAACTCATGTGTGTTGAGCCTCTCAAGTATGTCAGACGGATCGAGTGTCTTGAAATCAGGACGTTCTTGAATCATCAGGGCCAGGATGTCAAATGAACTATCAAGTGATCTCAGCAGCGTCTTGACGACTTCGTGTTTGGTAATCTCAGTGGCGCCGAGGGCTTGAAGCTCATTTGTGATGTCAGTGAGTCGGTCAAATGTGTGCTGGACATTCTCATTGTCATTTCGCTTGAAGCGGTTGAAGAGGTTGCGAAGGACACTGATTCTCTGATCTCTCTGGGTTGAGATGCCTTCATTGACCTTGGAGAGCCAGTCCCAGACCAGCTTGGATGTCTTCAAAGCACTCACACGGCCATACTGTCCTTTGGTCAGATGACCACAAATGATATTCTTGGCAGTAGAGTCCAGTTGAACGAATTTCTTGACATCAGCAGCAGTGACACCTTCTCCAGCCTTGAGAACGCCGTTCTCGACGACATACCATAGGTCGACGTCAATGGCTTCAAGATGCATGCGCATCTTATTCTTCCAGTAGGGATATTCAGTTCCATCGAAGACGGGGCACGCAGCGGAGACTTTAATTATCCCTGCAGTCGACATAGCTAAAACTCCAGGTGGTTAAACTGAATCACACAGAACAAGGGAGCACCTTGCTCTGATACCAATTGAAAGTGCGTTATATCGACTAGAGGGGGGGTGAATAGGCAATTTTTATGAAAGTCTTCAGAACATGGGAGTTTTGAAGACAAACGATAAAACTAAACCTATTACCATGCAGCGGAAGGTAGACTACACTAGGCAAACCATAGTCAAGTATTCAATAAAGTGAAAGCACAAAGACTAATAGCAGCTAGGTAGTAAGGATCAGGTAGGAAGATATTGTGAAGCCAAACAGAACACGCAGTCACTCAGTGAATACAAATGATAGAGCAAACATACAATGACTTCACAAGGAGTAACAGTAAGTAAAGTGAAGTGAAGATGAAACCAGTGATGCGTTGAAGACAATGATTTGTTGGACCAGTTCCAGTTGCTATGACAACTGTACGTCTGGTTGGAGCGGCTAG